>NC_051221.1:41422131-41532131 GCF_015220715.1 Pygocentrus nattereri | reverse complement strand
AGACCACGTAAAGAGTGGGTCAGGAGTGGCCAGTGACTCAACTGCAGAGCCCAAAGCGAAGAACGCTGCTCTTGTTTCATTGTGAAGTTTTGGATGGAAACAAAAGGGTTAAATCCTTGAAATGCATAATGGAAAAATGATCACTATGGATCGGAATTATTTTTGCTTGTGGTGTCTAGGTAGATATAATTAAGTGAGCTCTGTAGGTAAAGGCTCTAAAAGAGATGATCATCATCAGCATGATTAATTAGTGACGCTGACGTCTATTAAAATGATCAGAAGCACAAAACACTGAAGGTAAACAGTTTCCATCAGGGAGAACCGAGTGGCTCTGAAATCACTTTTTACACACAAGCAAAGTTTCAGTTTCAGATTTATTTACAACTTAGTTCCAAGTTTAAGTTGAATAAAAACTGGCTTTAAACTCAGGATCACAGATGAGCTCCTTTACTATGTTGATCTGTAGGCGTCTGTTCATAAACATAAACCAGCCCAAACTCATTTACTATAAAATGAAATGGTGTTTGTAGAAATTCAGAAAAAAGCCGCGTCAGTCTCGACTGCATATGTGGACATATTTCTATATTGAGCTCTATTTACACAAAGTTAGGTTAGTTCATCATTTATGTTGAACAGACTCTCCCAAAGTTTTACGCTGCTGCGCTGACGATGAACCGCGTGCTGCACTGGGTCGGTATGACCAACAGGTCAAAACCAGCTCTAAACAAAGTGACCGCTGGGCCCTGATTGGTGCTCTGGCTTTGCGCTTCTTTCGTTTTGACATGTGACGTTTTTATACACACAGAAACCAAAAGGAACCACAGATTTCTCAAAATGTAGGAGGAAAAAGTCGGATATTAGACTCTGAAATGTAGTGGAGTGAAAGGAAAAAGTCGCCCAGAACGGAGAAACTTCAGTACAGATACACCAAAAATACTAAAGTACAGAAACTAATTACATTTACTCAGTTACTCAGTTACTGTCCAGCACTGGCGCTAACAAATATTAAAATCCTATAGGGGTGCTAGTGGATGTTGGCATCATTGAGGCCTTGTTCTAATAGTCACAGTTCAGCACTGCTCCCTACAGTTCAGTTTTTCACAGCTGTGGATCTGGTAAGCATGGCTTATTTTCTTAGGATGGTTAAAAAGCTCTGCTGCACAAGTTTGGTCTCTGGACCCTTTGTTGAGCAGGAAACAGCAGATTAGAGACGATTAAGAAGTTTTCTCTTCTTGGCTCAAGTGAGCGACTCGTGCAACAGCCACACACACACACACACACACACACACACACACACACGCACAAACGTTAGTTTGACTCACTGGTCAAATGTTCTGAGTGCATGTGATGCCAAACATTTGTATCTTCTCAGTGGAAATGGAAGCACTTCTTTTCAGAGAGATGGAAGCGCTGGTTTTCTGCAAGTCTGCACCTTCACTTTATCAGTTTAATTGGATGAGCAGCACAAAATACCACAATAATCCTGGAACCCAGAAATGTGGAGGAAGTATGAGACTCTTGTGTGACTGAGAATTTCAAAAGGTATTTCTGTGTTGCCTAAAGCAAACTTTACCTCATTTATGAAGAAGAACTGTATTACATTATGACTTTCTGTAAAATAAATATATTAAATACACTGCAAGAAACATTTATTTTTCAGAAGGGAAATATGTATTTCAGGCCTGTTTCATTCCCCTTTTGTTATTTATGTTTTGTGCTCTCAATACCTGCTACATTATATTTCTCACTGGGACGGTCCTGCCAAATTCAGCCTAACACAGATAGATACTAATTACGTGTTGAAGCTGCATTCAGTGGTGTCACATACTGTACCACTATATCTGACAGCGGAGAGTGTGAGAGGCTTATCATTATGGATGGATGAATTGCATTCATAGTAGATAGATTATATTATGCTTGTGCATGGGAATGTTTAATGGCATTTCCTCTAGTAATGAAAAAAGTTTAAAACAACACATTTGAGGAAAAACTTTTAGAAGAGCTGGAATGTGTGTCTCATATCCCCAAAATATTTGCCAGCCGCTAAAACACAAGAAAAAAAATCTTTTTTTCATAAACTGTTAGGAATTTCTGCTTTAATGGCTTCTAAAATGTGATATTTTTGTCAAATTACAAAACATAGTTTGTATGGCACAGCAAAATCACTGTAATGCGCGGCCTCTCGTGATTATTATTAGCAATTCAACGCTCTTTATGGAAAAAGCAGGTAAAGCTCTGGAGTAATGACCTCTTAAAAAGGGTAATTGGAGTCAGGGGTTCCAGTCATTTCAGGTTTGAACTGCACTGCAATATTTAAAAATATCCGGTTGCCTTGTAACACACTCTGTGTAGTTACTGCTTTTGCCCACTAGGAGTATCATGATTTTTGTGAACCCTAAATTTGTCAAAGAGGAGGAGGGGAAACATTTTTTTGAGAAACCTACTGGTTTGCATTTAGTATGAGCATAAATACGGTTTGTTATTTCTTTCTCCCTTAGTAGTGGTTTTAAACAGAATAAGGGTTTATGTAGTGGTTGTGTAAAACTATTTTTTGTTTTCTCTTTCTGTTTATGCTTGTTAGAAATATTTGTTTGGTTTAATATGGTGGTGTTTCGTTCATGCACAGAAAAAGATTTTTCTGTTTTTATTCCTGCTTCTGCTTGAAGTTACCTTTGATTGTGGAAACAATGACAAACACATGGAAGGAATCAAATTGGAGTTGCTTGTTTGGATGGCTGGAGCTTTAATCACCTAGTTCTAAACTGGCTTATATGGTGAGGTGATTGCTTTTTCTGTCCTCGGCTGAATTACCTGAAGACCTTCGGGAACTCGAGAGAACTATTTCTTGAAAATAGGACTAATTTTTACTGAGCGTGTAAATAGCGTGATCTTTATGTCCTTAAATAATGAGTTTTAAATAACGCTGGGCTAAGCTCATCTGTTCGTGACGGGCGCTGTGGCATTGTCATACCTTTTAAGGCTTTATGTCGTAACTGTCATTTGAACTGTCCTGACCATCACAACAGTCCTTTTTCTATGGTTGGAGCTTTTATGACTAGAACAGGTTACAAAGATTTCAAAGGCCTCCATCAGTCTACGGTCAGGCAGATCCAAAACATTGTAGGCACCTTCTCATCCACCCACTTTCTAAACCGATTCTCCATCAGGGTCGCGGGAGGGGGGATGCTGGAGCCTATCCCAGTGGTCATCGGGCGGAAGGCAGGATACACCCTGGACAGGTCGCTAGTCAATAGCAGGGCAGACAGACACAGACAGTCACTCACAGCCAGGGGCAATTTAACATGTCCAATTGGCCTGACTGCATGTCTTTGGACTGTGGGAGGAAACCGGAGAACCCGGAAGAAACCCACGCAGACACGGGGAGAACATGCAAACTCCACACAGAGAGGACCCTGATCACCCGGCAGGGGAATCGAACCCAGGCCCACCTCGCTGTGAGGCAACAGCGCTACACACCACACCACTGTGCCGCCCTTCTCATCCACCAATTTTTCTAAAATCAGAAATATTAGTAGGAAGTCTGTCCTGCTTTGCTACAGTAACAGCCTCTACTCTTCAGACAAGGCTTTACACTAGATGTTGAAACATTGCTGTGAGGATTTCGTTGAACAAACACTGCTATGATGTTCTGGATCACAGCTGTCAATCCTACTTATTCCAAAGGTCTGTGATGATGTTCCATCACTCCAGAGTACGCAGCTCTACCACTCACTTGCCCAGTGCTGTGGTGCTTTATACCCCTCTAGCTGGCGCCGGGCATGGGGCATGGTGCCAATATTCAGCTGCTCTAGAGCATCCCACTGACACTGTCTATTGGTGATGCTTTTCTACAGAGACTCTGCTGGGAAGTATGGTGGAGGGAGTATTTTTAATAGTGCGACAGCTTTGTTGTTTCAGAGCTGGGTTGCTTTACAATCACAGAGGGACCAATAAAATCCAAATTGTGTCAGGAAATTCGAGCAGAACTTGCCAAGGCTTCAATCTCTGATTTAAAACTCATGATATTGATCTAAGGTGAAGCTTGAATAAATCAACAGTAGCGTCATTAAATCAGTGTAAAGTTTAGTAAAATCGAATCTAGCTCTTCTTTCAAAGTCGAATTCCTGACCTGGATTTTTGATGTGTGATGCTGTGATCTGAAGCAGGATTTTTGCAATGGAAAAAAAGAAAAAGATCAACGTTGATATGGAAAAAAGTTTTATTCGTTGAATTATATGGAGACTTGACCTACAAATTACAACAGTATTTTTGCATTACAGAGTAAGAGCAATTTATGTTTAGTATGTTTTGACCATTTGCTTGATTACAGGTTGGAAGCATGTATTCAGTTACAGTTTCAGGTATAATGTAATTGTCCGTGCTGAAATCTACTTTCTCTGTTTTACGCTTTCCACCACTTTCCATAATCTGATCAAACTGATTTGCAGCTCAGCTGCATTTGGACTCTTAAACCTCTTTGTAAAGCTCTTCTGGATTTTTATTAGCTGGTAAAAAGTATCCAAACCAGTGCCAACCCAGTGAGGCAATTATGTGCAATTAATTGGATCAGATACTCTCAATAGCATTAAAAAATATACTTCAGGTGTATTTATATTCAACCATTAGTGTTTGGCAAATGACTCTCGTCGATATGCGTGTATGTATGTGTTTGTGTTGTCATTTTTAGTTTATCTTCAGTTTATTGCAGAGGTGGGGAACTAAAGGCTGGAGTTCAGCACAGTTTGGTGATCTCCCTGCTCTGTCACACCAACTAAACCTGGCAATTAGCTGATGAGTTGAATCAGGTGTGTGCAGATAATCCAGTCCGTGTGTTTTTAAATGCACTTGAGTCACCAGATAATGTGAAGCATAATTGTGGGGCAGTTGTGGGCTGGAGGTCAGGGATCCAGCCTCATGACCGGAAGGTTGCTGGTTCGATTCCCAGAGCCGACAGCACATGACTGAGGTGTCCTTGAGCAAGACACCTAACCTCCAACTGCTCCCCGGGTGCTACGGATTGGGCTGCCCACCGCTCCGGGGAAGTGTGCTCACTGCCCCCTAGTGTGTGTGCTCACTAGTGTGTATGTGGTGTTTCACTTCACGGATGGGTTAAATGTGGAGTTGAAATTTCCCAATTGTGGGACTAATAAGGGTCTCTTAAAAGAAGAACCCCAGGTGAGGCAGTAATTGGATTTCTGCTGTGCAACTGGCCAATAAACTCTCAGAAGTAAATGTAATGTAAAACTTAAACTTTATTTTTTTTTTAAAATAAAACAACGTTGTGCCACTTTGCCTGAAAATATGAACACACATCATCTGGAAGATGAAGAATATTTAAATCCTTCATTGCATCAAGCATGTGGTTGGTTTCAGCGTCGCTCCAGAAGTGTTTTACTGCCATCTCATGGCAGAGCTGCTTGCCAATTTCTAGTATTGCAGAAATCTGAAAAAAAATCCAGCCAGGATTGTAAATGCACTGAGAAAATCTGATTACTGAGCTAAAATCCAACAATATCGGATTTCTTAATCAGATTTCTAGACTTCACTCTGATCTAAGAAATCAGAGTATGCTGTTTACATGATCAGATATCTGGATTATTGATTGCAGGAGGTACTCACAGCAAGTGGGGGGCAGTCGTGGGCTGGAGGTTAGGGAGCTGGCCCTGTGACCAGAAGGTTGCCGGTTTGATCCCCAGCGCCGACAGTCCATGACTGAGGTGTCCTTGAGCAAGACACCTAACCCCCAACTGCTCCCCGGGCGCCGTGGATAGGGCTGCCCACCGCTCCGGGCAAGTGTGCTCACTGCCCCCTAGTGTGTGTGCTCACTAGTGTGCGTGTATGTGGCTGTTTCACTGCATGGATGGGTTAAATGCAGAGGTCTAATTTCACAGCGTGCAGACACAGAGACAAATGGTTATTAATTAAAGTAATTAAATTCAAACACATACCAGATTCAATCTGAGTTTGCAGAAAGTACCAAGCAGATTTTTTTTGACTATTTCTTTACATGTCCAGTTTGAAGTGCTATAAATCAATGTAAAGAACAATAGGTAGTTAATTTGAATGGGTTTTTGATATTTTGTGTTGCTTTAATATCTATTTCATGAATAAGTGTGCTGGTTAGCTTGCTGTCTGTAGCATTAAAGCTGATACCACTGGGTTACGGGTGAGCGCACAGCTGAGGCATCAGCAAACCCATCAATGTACAAATTACTTCCGAGCTTCATGCACATACAAGTGCTCAGCATATAAAACCCCGAAAACACAGCAAGAATGTGCTGATCTAATGAATTACAATGCATATTGGCCCAATCATACAAATTGGTGTAGTTAAGAGTTGTACTCTGTGTAAGTTATAAAATTAAAGTAGCTTAATACAAAACCAGAGGATCTGTGCTTCACCAACCACATGGTCATACATAAATGGCATGCCAGTCACTGTGTCCTCTCTTAATATAACCTTATCCAACCTCCTGAGATCAAAGTTCTCCCAATCATGTAAATGTGCCGCTCTGTAATTGTACTGAAAGCAGTCGGGCAGCAGTGTTGACCTTTTTATGGAGGAGTCTCATCATGTCAAGGAGAGCAAGCCAGTCTCTAGGAGTAATCACCACACCCAAACAAGCACTGAACAGCAGTTCCTTTCCTGCTGATGCAGCTGTTTGCCACTGTTATGTCTACACCTTCTCTCCCACTCCACTCAACCTCCCAATGCTCTCTGTACAGAACCTGTCAAATCTGTCTGGATGATCTGGATACAACTGGAGTGTGTGGCTGTTGGTTACCACTGTGCTTCCTTCAGACAGACAGAAAGACTGACAGAGGAGTTTATGTGCTCTGTTGAGGTTCAGTGTGACGTTACAGGCATCTGATGGGATTAAAACACTTTGTTAATAAAATTGTAACCTTGGTTTGAGGTACATAAAGCACAATAGGTCAAAAGAACAGGCCAATGTGATGAGTTGATTGGCTGATTTATTGCTTTGATTCAATTCTTGATGCACTAGAGCTGGGAGGCAGGAGGATGCGGTGCTGGAGTGAGGTGCTAACTGATGCTGGTCCTTTGAACGTTGGTGTCCAAACAATACAACCACATTTATTAGCAATTTTAACGCAGTGGAAACCTTGAGAGGAACCAAGACTCAGAAGGGGAACCCGTCCTCCTCTGGTCGACACCAGACAGCAAACGTTATTAGTATGAAGTTTTATAGAACAAAGTGGGGAAAGAAAAGCAGCGATTAACTTGATTAGTTTATGATTATGGAGCAGCATCTGAGGGTGAGGACTGCACAGCGCTGTACAGCAAGAAGCTCAGTGGTGGTCAAGCCGGTCCAGAAGGCTGGTGAGCAGCGGCACCAATCAAGGCAGAAGAAGCAGCAGCATCTGACACACAAGATGGGCAGCTGATCAACTCGGCAAAGAAAGGAAAGAAAGACGCGGTCAGTTCTGTAAAGAGTGACTGACCACAGATTACAATATAACAGAGCAGCAGAGACTCCAGCAGGTCTAGACCTGACAGGGAGACTAATCACCAAAGGCTCGACTATACAAGTAAGTTTTTAGCCTAGACTTAAAGACTGAGGCTGAGTCTGAATCCCGAACATTAGCAGGAAGATTATTCCAGAGCTGGGGGGCTTTGTATGAGAAGCTCTCCCCCCTGATGGAGCTTTATTAGTTCTAAGTACCAGTAGTGAGCAGCACCTTGTGATCTAAGTAGGCGTGATGGTTCATAGTGGGAGAGAAGCTCACTCAGGTACTGAGGGGCGAGCCGGTTTAGAGCTTTATAGGTCAGTAATAGGATTTTATAATCAATGTGAAATTTAACTGGTAACTCAAATAACCAACCAGAATCTCTGAGGAACGTTTCCAACACCTTGTTGAAAGTGTGACATGAAGAAATAAGACAGTTCTGAAATCAAAAGGGGGTCCAACCTTTTAATTAAATTCAAGTCAAGTTTATTTGTGTAGCACTTTTTACAAAGATGTTGTCACAAAGCAGCTTTACAGAAGTTTGAAAACACACAGTTACAACATATAATCCCCCAGTGAGCGAGCCAGAGGCGACAGTGGCAAGGAAAATCTCCCTCAGTCTGGAGAAAGAAACCTTGGGAGGAACCAAGACTCACAAGGGGAGAGCCGTCCTCCTCTGGTCAGACAGTGTTTACAGTTTAATGAGCTGAATACCAAATAAAAGCTAAGAGGATCTCTGTTAGAAGACTGGATGGTAAAGCTTTAGAAACTGCACTGGTAGAGGCGGTCTCTGACTGAGGCGGTCTCTGACTGAGGCGGTCTCTGACTGAGGCGGTCTCTGACTGAGGTGGTCTCTGACTGAGGCGGTCTCTGACTGAGTCTTTAGGAAAAGTGGGAGTGAGCTGAAACAGTCCCATCATATCTCAGTACTGGTACATCTGAATGGCACAGTGGTGTAATTGAGGGTGTTGCAGTTGGCACAAATTAACAGGACAGCGGGTTGGTGATGGTGAGGAGGAGGCCCTTTTACTGTACCTAATAAAGTGGCTGGTGAGTGTAGAACCATCTTTTTAAAGAGTGATAAGTGTAACATGACAGCACGGGAGGCAAGGCGGGATGCAGTTCCACGCTGTTTACTGAAGACCAGTTTTACAGCTGGTTGATACTTAAAGGAGAAACAGACGGCTGGGATACCCAAGCCCAAAAACCAAAGAAAACAGAGAGAAAGCACAAACGCTGTAACGAAAACAGAAGACTGAACTAGAAAATGAACCACAGAGGCAAACAGCAACGGGGAACAGACACATAGAAGTCAAACCATGTAGGGAACAAAACAAAGCAGTACATAAACACGGCAGACAAGAAACACCTGGGAAGGATAATGACAAACATCACACAAGTGACATCATTACAAGGGGGTGGAGCTAAGGTGACAAAGAGACGAGGCGAGGGCGGAGCCTGACTGGGGAAGCCATGAAAAGTTTGTTGAATAGCTATAGCAGTGGTAGAAGGCATCTTAAAATCTTAAAATCAGTTTTTTTTTTCATTTTTATTGTTATAGACTTACAGGTAAGATTGCTGAACATTCCAGGGCAGTTTGAGGAGAGTGGGAGATGATTTAGGTGTGCAGTTAGCACAATATGAAGGACTCAAGCTTTCATTATTTGTTAGTTACATTAGCCTCATAGCTCTGATGCAGAACTAACACCGGCTGACTCCAAACACGACTGATCAGCTGCATTTGCGGCAAGAGAAAATGTAAACGTTCCTTTAAAGAGTTATTTCATAGTACTCTAATCACTGGTCAGGTAAAGCTGCGGGTATTTGAATATTTGTTTGCATGATTTGGAATTGCTTGCTTAATAAGATATATAAGTTATGTCGCATATTCATTATTTGTCAAAAGCCTTCACTGAGGAGGCAACTAGTATGTGGAGTCAGAGCTTAATTACAAAAAGCTGCCAAAATAACTTTTTAAGCCAAAAAAAAATAGCCAAAAAAAACTTGTGTAATAATTTCCTTGGCTGGATTTGTGTTCCATGTATACTCAGACAGGAAAGTATTTTTGTATTTTGGCTCAGCACATTTGATTCAGCAGAGGTCCTGATCGTAGATGGCTGATCACAGTAATGTCAGTTTTAATATTAAGTACATCCATAGTGGTTGAACGGTGTAGGTATTACAGTTAGGGAGACACCCATATAGGAACTGTAGGCCAGGACTTCACCCACTGAATTACCACTGTATAGAAACATACAGCAGCATTACAAATGCAGTAAAATTAACAAAATACAGATACACTCACCTGCCACTTTATTAGGTACACCTAATAATGCTAGTAAAAGGCTCGACCCCCCTTTGCCTTCAGAACTGCTTTAATTCTTCGTGCCACACTTTCAACAAGGTGTTGGAAACGTTCCTCAGAGATTATGGTTGGTTATTTGAGTTCCTGTTGCCTTTCTATCATCTGGAACCAGTCTGCCCATTCTCCTCTGACCTCTCACATCAACAGGGCATTTTCGTCCACACAACTGACCGCTCACTGGATATTTCCTCTTTTTCGGACCGTTCTCTGTAAACCCTAGAGATGGTTGAGTGTGAAAATCCCAGCAGATCAGCAGTTTCTGAAATACTCAGACCAGCCCGTCTGGCACCAACAACCACGCCACGTTCAAAGCCCCTTAAATCCCCTTTCTTCCCCGTTCTGATGCTCGGTCTGCACTTCAGCAAGTCGTCTTGACCACCTCTACATGCCTCAATGCAGTGAGCTGCGGCCGTGTGATTGGCTGATTAGCTATTTGTGTTAACAAGCAACTGAAAAGGTGTACCTAATAAAGTGGCTCAGTAGTCCAATGTCTCCTCAGTGTTCTCTTCTGGTCTTCTGGAGTGCAGCATACATCCGTTTGAAATATTAGTGAAACTGAAACATTTTTAAGATGCAGATCATTTTTAAAGCAAATATCTGCCCATATATTCTGACTCCAATATCACACATCCTTAATTACAGTCTTTGCCATTTCTGGACATCCTTGTATCTACATTCATCCATTTTTTTGCTCTACCTTCCTATAGAGGTGCACTTTGTAGCTCTCCAAATAATTTCACTGCGCAAAAATTCCCTTTCACCTCGTCCAGTGCTCAGGAACCCCACATGACCACCACAGAGCAGGTATCATTTGAGTGGTTGATCACTGAGCATTGCAATGACACTAATGTTGTGGTGGTGTGTTAGGTGAGGTGATTTCTCGAGATCTTGAGTTATTTATATTGTCATCACAACATAAAAATCAATGGACCTCCTTCACCAACTATTCATAAGAGGAAATTTCTTGTTCTTCGGTCAGAACAGAATCTACACACTCGAGCACAAAGGTCTGAACAGTTACTCGGCTTAGGAGCACCTATGAATCTGATATTGAATTTTATTTATTTATTTTTTTGGGCTTTCTCGAGAGCAAATTTAAGAACTGCTGAATGAAGCCCATTGTTTGATCAAGGTAGCACTCACGTTGTGATGGCAAACATCGCAATCTCAAGAAGACGTCGTCATGATGATATAAGTTCCTCAAAACAGGAGACAGGGACTTCTGTATACATACCACATTTGAAAGACTGCCACCAAAAACTCTGGAGACAGTGGTTTTATTCAGATACTGAGCTGCACTAAATCTAGTATGGACAATTTCCCACCATGTGCTCAGAAAAGAATTTTGTTTGTTCATATAATTCATTCAATTAATTCATTATATTCAATATAATTCATGTAGTTCACCACCTCTCGTTTGATTGGCTTCTCATGCAGGGCATAACAGGAATGTATGAGACTGCGCAGGTGCCTTAATGACGTAAATATAAAGCAAGTGGTGCAAATAACCAAACTTTTTGTAGGAGAGTCATTCTATGAAGGCAGGATACACCCTGGACAGGTCGCCAGTCCATTGCAGGGCAGACACAGACAGTTACTCACACCTAGGGGCAATTTAGCATGTCCAATTGGCCTGACTGCATGTCTTTGGACTGTGGGAGGAAACCAGAGAACCCGGAGGAAACCCACGCAGACACGGGGAGAACATGCAAACTCCACACAGAGAGAGGACCCTGGCCAGGGAATCGAACCCAGGCCCTCCTCGCTGTGAGGCGACAGCGCTACCCACCACGCCACCATGCCGCCCTGAACACATACAGACCATTCAAAATGTGAGTAAAAACATTAGTAATTAAAATTAAAACTAAGAAAAAAAAAGAGAAACAACACAATGAGACTATGAATAATAAATAAACAATCATGTTAATTACAATAATACTTATTGTAAATATTGTAAATTATACTACTACTAATAGTGATATAACAATTATTAATCTCAGCTTCATCACATCACTTTCTATATTGTCGATAAACATTTATTGTTGAAGCTATAAAGCGACGGTGAAGCCTGTGGATCAAATGACAGACAGTCCGGTCTCTCTAGAAGAGAGCAGGACCATAAGGTGATCTAAAACGGCTCAAGTGTGCTTCATCTCTGGACTGAAAACAGCCCAAAATGAATGGAGAGCTGCTCTCAAATGGTCCTCCCATGCCTAAACACTTCCAGGCACACGCATAGAAGGGCAAGGGGCTTTTAAAAGTGCAGAAGAGTTGGTTCACAACAGGGGTGTCCTGAAGGTTCATCACCCCGCAGAGTTTAGTTTCAACACTCCTGGCTCGAACATTCAGATGCATCTGATGGCCTCAACTAATTGGATTAGGTGTCTTTGATTAGGTTGGGTCTAAACCCTGCAGGGTAGAAGGTCAGGACCAGGGCAGCTTTGGTTTATAATGTGGTCCATGTGCATTTGGACCGTGACAGTTTTTGTTTTGGCTCCGTGGTCCAGCATGCTGGATTCATAATGAAACAAACACTATGAGGCATGTGTTTATGTCTATATTAGGCAAATTAGAGATGGGCTTTATGAAAAGTCAAGCAATAAAGTAGCGGCGACATCTGATAAACTCCCGCCCTAAAAGCAAGGCTTAAAAGGGAACTCCAAATCGTGTACACTGTTTTTATTCTATAAAGACCACATATCAAATTTTTCATATCAAACTCATCAAAAGCTCATTTCGAATTTGATGCCGACAACACATTCCAAAAAAAAAAAGTTGGGACAGGGGCGTCTTTACCGCTGTGCTTCATCTCCTCTTCTTTTAACCGAGGAGACCCGAGTTGTGAAACATGTGGCATTCTCACGATACATCAGAATAAGCCTATGTCCCTGTTTTGATAACTCTTCCAAGCCATGACCCCCAGGTTGATAATCATTGGTTTAAACACTGAATGTTTTGGGAGAAGCTTGAAAATGTATGCAGTGCCGCATGGTGTGTTTAAAAAAAAAAATCTCCTGCAGTTTTGTGTCCTACATGTTTTCATCTTCAAAATAATGTATTTTTAAACATTTGAATGAAATGTGAACATATGACAATCAAATTTGACAAGGGGGACTTTCTGATCCCATCTGACAGCCCTGTTAAGTTAAGTGATACTTTTTTTGATCCCACAAACAGGGAAATTCCACCTCCGCATTTAACCCATCTGTGAAGTGAAACACCACATACACACTAGTGAACACACACACATACATACACTAGGGGGCAGTGAGCACACTTGCCCGGAGCAGTGGGCAGCCCTATCCACAGCGCCCGGGGAGCAGTTGGAGGTTAGGTGTCTTGCTCAAGGACACCTCAGTCATGGACTGTTGGCTCTGGGGATCGAACCGGCGACCTTCCGGTCACAGGGCCAGATCCCTAACCTCCAGCCCACGACTGCCCCGAATTAGAAACGGGCTAAATTGACTATGTAGTATTCTGCACCACAGCATTGCCTACTTCAGCCTAGTTGGTTTGACAGAATTCCTGACTTTGTCTTTCATGTCCTCTAACTACAACCATCCCTGTGGTGTCAACCTGTCCTGACTGCTAACCTAACTACTGAGCTATAGCTTATTAAATCCAACCAAGCTAGGATTAGTGTAACTCTTACCTCCTAACCATGAAAGAGTCAGAGCACTTCTATCACATGCTAATCAGAAATAACTGTCCTCATTCTTGTAAAGGTTTGGAGAAAAAGAAGTCACTTTTGAGAAATTCAAGGATTAAAAAGGGCTATAAGTTTTAGTTTTGAACTAACGTCACATGTTGAATGCAGAAAGTGATTCCAGCACCTTGTTGAAAGTCTGCCATGAAGAATTAAGGCAGTTCTGAATGCAAAAGGGGGTCCAGCCTTTTACTAGCAAGGGGTACCTAATAAAGTGGTCAGTGAGTGTATATTAAAATATTGTCTATATTGCATAATGTAATATAAATCTGTTTTGAGTATATGTTGTGGTGTGTGTGTGTGTGTGTGTGTGTGTGTGTGTGTGTGTGTGTGTGTGTGTGTGTATGTGTGTATTTTAATTGTTTATATATCTTTGTTGGTTGGCACAGTGGTGCATTGGGTCACGCTGTCACCTCACAGCAAGGGTACACAGGGTACTCGGTTTTCCTCCCACAGTCCACAGACACACTAAATTTCCTCTAGGTCTAAATGTGTGTGAATGTACTTGTCTGTCTGTCTGCTTTGCAATGGACTGGTGACCTGTCCAGGGTGTCCTGCCTCCTTCCCAATGACTGCTGGGATAGGCTCCTGGGACCAAGAAGGATAAGTGGATTAGAAGGTGTGTGTGTGTGTTTATCCTATTGAACTTGTAGGGAACATTATTAAACACTGAATTTAGGTTATGTTGTTCCTGTTGTGCCCTTACTTTATTTATTTATTTATAAATTAATTAATTAATTAATTGATTAATTAATTAATTGATGTTGGTGGCATGGAGCTAAGAGCAATCTACTAATTAAGCTACATTCTGCATACAAGCTGTGTTTTGGCCATTTTTTAACCAAGTTATGCAGACATTCTTTTCTAAGTCACCTAATTTGTGAAGAAAAATTCTGGGAAGTGACCTCAAGGCTGAGGTTGGTACTGTGAGATTCCTTCCTGTTGAACATTACCTGTATCACATCCTTTACCATCCATCCGGTGAAGGGGGGGGGGCGGATAAGCTGATGTAATACTAGAGCCCTCTGACCGCTGTAACTCGCCACAGTCTGACCCTGGGCGTCAGTTTGCGTCATGTTCTGAGTTTGCGGTCAGACTGGAACGGTGGCCTCTTGTCTGCTCTGGCCGTGCTGTTTGACCTCTGAAAAGGGTGCACACCCTCCCGTCTGTCTCACACTGCAGCGAGATGTGTGTGTGCATGTGAGTGGATGCCGCTGACGTAAATCTGCTCTCCTTTGCTTGGGGTTGTGGTGGGTGTGGAGGACAGGACGTTTCACAGCAGGGTGAATATCTGCTGATTTCCTGACCACTGGCTCATGGAGGGATTTCCTTAGCACTTTAGTGAGGGATATAGGATGTGAGGAGGAACTGGCCTTTCACACTTGCGCTCATCTGAGAACAGTTTTATAGTTTCTGTTAGGAGAATTTTATCTACTGTAGATGAAGGGGCAGTCGTATAACCTGGTGGACTTTTTCTCCAAAACGAAGCAGAGTAAGTGCAGCTCTGTTTAGGGGAGTTTGATGTGGTGTTGAACATGAAGATCCACTCCACTTGAAATACTTTCAAACGTGTGATGGAACGGGTTAGTCGTGGGCTGGAGGTTAGGGAACCAGCCCTGTGATCGAAAGGTTGCCAGTTCGATCCCCTCGGCTGACAGTCCCTTGAGCATGGCACCTAACCCCCAACTGCTCCCTGGGCGCCGTCAATAGGGTGGCCGACTGCTCCAGGCAAGTGTGCTCACTGCCCCCTTGTGTATGTGTGTTCACTAGTGTGCATGTATGTGGATGTTCCACTGCACGGATGGGTTAAATGCAGAGGTCTAATTTCACAGTGTGCAGAGACAAATGGTTCTATATTCTATTCTAAAGACAGGGGAACATATATCAGCATGAATGGGGCGGGTAATGTCTTGATGCAGTAACAGAGTAAGAAAGAATCTCAAACTCGACTGTGTCTATAATCAAACACAGTCAGACCCAGTCAAGCTCAGTCAACCACTGAGGCACAGTTTTTACCAGAAACTCTGAGTTTTTACCATCCACTTTATCAAAAACACCTACCTTTTACCTTCTACCTACTTAGAAAGATGAGAGACGTCTGTAATTTTCATCATAGCTACACTTCAACTATGAGAGACAATATGAGAAAATCACATTGGAGGATTTTTAAAGAATGTATTTGTAAATTATGGTGGAAAATAAGTATTTGGTCAATAACAAAAGTTCAACTCAATACTTTGTAACATAACCTTTGTTGGCAATGACAGAGGTCAAACGTTTCCTGCAGGTCTTCACCAGGTTTGCACACTGTAGCTGGTATTTTGGCCCATTCCTCCTGCAGATCTCCTCTAGAGCAGTGATGTTTTGGGGCTGTCGCTGGGCAACACGGACTTTCAACTCCCTCCACAAATTTTCTGTGGGGTTGAGGTCTGGAGACTGGCTAGGCCACTCCAGGACCTTGAAATGCTTTTTACGGAGCCACTCCTTCGTTGCCCGAGCGGTGTGTTTGGGATCATTGTCATGCTGGAAGACCCAGCCAGGTTCCATCTTCAATTTTAGAGGTTTTGGGGCTTCTTCCTCCGCTCAGGCACAAGAAGCTCATATGTCACTGGTCCCACTTTCCTGGTGATTTTGTATGGTCCATGCCATTTGGGCAGGAGTTTGCTTTCACTGGTTGGCAGAATCACCAATAGGTAACGGTGTCATTTCATATTCAAACAGAGACACATTGTTTTAAAATAGCCTTTATTAATTGAGTGTTTATGCTGGGGAACAAGAGCAAACCTGCAGAAAAAATAAAACTTAATGGTGAATATGAACGTTTTATTATTTGTTCATTTTGATTGATTTAGCAATATAAGTAAACATTTAGAGGGAGCAGAGGGAGCTAGTCTTGTGGAGGAGCCCCAAAACCTCTAAAATTTTGATTGAATAATGGACTATTCATACTAAGTTGTATATATTTGTGAATATTTGCTTTTCTGGCACTGTATAAATTGCATTTTTTTGGGGTTTCTTCACTGGGATTCAATAAACACTGACTTTTGCACCCCATCCTGGAACGTACCCACGTGTCTTTTCCATCGGACCATCACACTGATTTAAAAGGACATTTGGGCATTTGGGCAACCAGCATGGCTTGTGCAAAAGTTTGTTTTTATCCCCAATGTGTTAAACTCAGCTAGTAACCAGAAATGTGTGATAATAGAGCATGCCGTATTTAAGTTTTACTGTAGAGGATGTGTTAAGTTACTTTCACCTAGGAAATCAACAAAACATATGAGGACTGTGGGTGTTGAAACTTTTTACTGTTTGTCAGTGCAAAATTTGTGGAACAGAGAAAGAGAGAGGGGGAAAAACGGGTGCACAGAACAGGCAAAGCTTATGTATAAAGGAAGAAAGTGAGCACATGTGGGCAAAAGACTAAGTTTTAGAGAGAAAGAAAGTGACAAGAAATTTCAATCATGCTGTCAGGCATGCGTTCCAGCTGAGTGGTGCAGGCCTGCAGCTGGTGGGAGTCTAAAGTCCAGCAGCTCTGAGGGAGGCCTGCTGCCTGGGAGGTCCGTCTGAACCACTCATTCACTCTCGCGTTCGCCGGACAGCACACAGCAGATCATTTACAGAGCAGAGAAAGAGAAGGATGGGGTGAAGGAGAGCTAATGGAAGGAAACTGAAGGAGCTAGAGTGAGGTGCGGGTGGTGAGAGCTGTAGATTGTGGGAAAGCAAGTCCACGAAGTGCCCTGTGCAAGAAGACTGATGTATTTAAGTGCTGGTGCATACCTCAGTCCCCATAACTCATCAGCTGGCCCATTTACAGATATGAAGGGCGTGAGGAAGCCTGTTTATCTGCATCTCCTTGCTTCAAGCTCACCCTCAGGGTGTGTGAACAAGCAGTGCATGATGGCCATTCAGTCAACAGACCTCCTTATTCCCATTATTCATCTATCCACCTCCACCAAGGCCAAAACGCCCAGAGAACACAGCCGGAAAGCTGCTGAACATCACTGTCAGGCCTGTAAGTGGGTTCTTCAGCAATATGTTGAGGACTTAAAGGAATATTCTTAGAGTCTTAGTAAATATTCTTGTGCTTAGTAAAAGAACACAGAATCTGTTTTCTTAAAATGCACTTATAAGAGATAACAGTTGGCAGATGCTCATGTACAGTAGTGTTTAGAGATTTTTACCCATCGGTAAACTTTAATGAAGTTCTTTAGGTTAGTTCAGAAAAAGTTTTAAGAAATTTGTTTTTGAGAAAAGCACAACATCAGACTGATGGTGCTCCAGACTGCACTAATAGCACTGTACATCACATGGGGGAGAAGTTATAGTCGTCTGCTTACACTACTGTCTATGAGCTTGTACTCAAAAGCCCACGTTTATCAGGCCTCTCAGTTAGAGCACTGTGTTGGATAGAAAGCATACGCTGATCATATGGATGTTATAGCTGTAAGAAGCTTGATGAATATGGGCCATTGATGGGATCAAGAACTCATAATAGTACAAAGGCATTATAGCTGCAGAGTCAACTATCATAAATGCACCAGACACCTTCTAAAAGAATTAAAATATCTTACAATGGCCTGTTTCATATAAATGTCTCCTTGATTCGGCATTTTGTTTCCATATTGAGCTTAGTAGTCTATGTAATGTAATGTGGCTCAAATGTCCAGGCACTATTTGGGGCCACTGTATATTTTGAGTTGACAGGTTTTTCTGTTCTTTTCCAAGTTCTGGAAAATTGTTGTCTATGGTAATCAACCACATGCTATCCATGCAGTTATTTGAGGTTAGGACGAAAAACACTGTGTTTAAAGAAGGAAGAGTGATCATCAGCTCAGTTTATCTGTTGTCATGGTTACGTTTGTTTGGGTGTTCTTTTATTTATTGTATTTATTAAATTGTTTTATGCGAATACACATTACACACTGTGTGCACAACAATATTTGGTTTTATAGCCAAACAAGCCAAACAAGTAGCGTTGCTTTGATTCATGAAGGAGGGTTGCAAGTTAACAATTACATGACTAAATGTACAAAATGTCCAAACACGGTTGGACAGTGCAGGCAAATCATTTACATTTTTAAAAAATTTTTTGCATAATGGGGTTGAGATATAAACCGTGCCAGTGCCAGCGTTTTGGTGTGGATTGTGCCATTCTAGAGAAACTTGGCAGCTTAAATTTCTTTACAGTGGTGGTGATGGGAACCAGGGGTCAAATTGTCTACAATGCAAATACAGCTATTTCTTTTATTATCCAAAACCACTAGTGAGCCTAAATGTGTCTTCAGAGTTTTTATATGTAATTCTGATCATGATGATGATGATAATTCTGGAAAAAAATATGTTTTCTTTGGGAAACTATTTTGCCTCACAACACGCTGCATGTCCCCCTCCACAATCAACATGTTTTAAAATTAGGTTTAAGGCCAAAACCTTCTCAGAACTATCGTAAAACAGTGTGTCAGGCGCCATCAGTGTATTCAGAACCACTTCACATAATAACTTTCTGAGGGGCAGTAAACTCCTCGGACATCTGGTTCCTATCAACACCACTGTGAACAGTTCTGACTCAGTAAGTTTCCCTAGCACAGCGTTTCTCCCATAAAACCACTCTGAATGACTGCTTACGTCTAAATGATTTAGCTATGCAGACATGTCCCTTTAATCTTGTCGCTCAGTTCTAATTATAATTCAGCTCAGCTTCATCTTGAAATTTGCATGAACACAGTATGAATGAGCAAGTGTGTGTGTGTGTGTGTGTGTGAGGGAGTCTGAGCAGTTGACACATATTTTTCTCGATTTCTTTAGACGTTACAAGAACAGCCCAAGAGACGTGCTCTGAAATAGCACGACTGTAAGAGTAGACACACTAATGTAAGTTCTAATTAGCTGATAAAGAGGATTGTTCACTCTTCTTTAGGCTGTTATGACTCAAATTAATGGTGCTTTTATGTGTGACTGCTAAGCCTCACATTTATAACCTTTCAATAAAACAGCACATTATCAACAGTCAGCGGCGTGTAAATTGGTGGCTGAGTGATGGACGATGTACTTTTCAACTGAAAGGTATTTGGGCTACCAAACATAACAGAGATAATGAGATGAGTTAGCCAACATGAGTCATTTTTAAACAATGTGTACAAGTTGTGCCTGTGTGTAAGTCACCAAAATACACCACATGTATTTCATTTTTACGTTTACGAATGCCGTGATTGCACAGAGCAGTGGTCACGCTAGCTCAGACGTTCACTTCCGAGAAGTGGAGCTTGTATTCATCTTGATGACTGCCAGTCTTTGGATGCAAAAACACCATTTCTGGTTTAATCTTGTTCAAATATAGGACCTTAAATGGCTCTATAGGGTTTGTTAGTCATTTCAGCCCCTGTGTGTGTGTGTGTGTGTGTGTGTGTGTGTGTGTGTGTGTGTGTGTGTGTGTGTGCGTGCGTGTGTGTGTGCGTGCGTGTGCGTGTGTGTGTGTGTGTGTGTGTGCATGTGCTCATATAGGCCTGAACTTAAGTCCTGCTCTCTAACATGCCCCACTTTCAGAGGCAAAGCGGTAAAACAAACAGATGTAAGAGAAAACGGATTACTTTAGGACCACCAAGAGAGTCTTTCTTAAGAATTCGCTCTCACATTCAAAAGGATGAGAGGGCTTTCTCTTATAAACGCGCCTTTTCACTTGTGTTAAGTCAAGCTACACGTCTTTCCCCTCAGTATTCCTGGCCTGTACATAAGTGTGTCTCAATCTCCTGTCTCACTGCAATTACACTGAATTACTCCTCCTTAACAGCTTGGTTAAGTTGTTATAGCACACGGTGATGCACGTTGTGTTTTGGGCTGAAGAGGAAGCTTTAGCTGTGAACTGTCTGGTATTCAGGTTGCCTCATCAAACCCACAAGCCTCTGATTTACTGTGTGAGTATGAGGTTGTGTATTTCTGATAGGTGAAGCCAGACATCACTGTGTTTTATCTGCTCATATAAACCTATGATAGTTTGTCTCATTGCGGACGGTGACCTGACTGGCTTCAATTCAAGCATAAATTTCATAATACTTTACTTGGATGGTCCAAAGTAGATGCTTTACATTTCAATTTGTCTTTAATTTGCATTGAGCTAAATATCTAATAAATGTTTTCCTAACACTCACCAAGTTAAAACTCACTTGTTTGTTAAAGGTGTCAAAGAATGGAAAAAGGAGGGTTCGGTACTTGGAATTAACATTTTTACTCCCCCAAAAACATCATGATGCCTGCTGTAAACTAACAAATCAGAGCAGAGCTCATCAAATTTTTCATCACTATGCACTATAGTGGTCTATAATGTGCAGACTGTATTTATTTTGGAACGAAACTCGTCGGTTTGAGGATGAAGTAGACAAATGCAGTGTTAGGAGTATTGCTAAAAGACCTTCATTGGTATAGTGTGGCTTTCTAGGCCAAGTAGGGAATTAAACCCCTGTCTGCTGAGTGAGGAGTAGTGAGGTTACCCTATATATATATGTATATATACATATATATATGCTAGCTAGTTAAATAGAAACCTGATAATCTTCTGCTATACCAGGGTGTGGCATGCGCCCGCCCCCTGGGCCCCGCCGATGACAGCCGCGAGAGACGGCAGAAAGACGGGGCCTGAACATCAAAGCGGTGAGGAACACCAGCAAGGATGGTGGGGGACGGAGTGCAAAACCCAAGCTTCAAGTGATGTGAGTGACGGCGGGAGGAGGAGGACGACAACGGTGCCCGCAACAAGAGGCACAACGACAAGGAGCGACCCGGGCGGCCGAGCTGCCAGGTGGGGGCGGTGATGAGGAGGCGGAGCAGCGAGCTCTCCTTCCTTCTGTCTCTGAGCTGAGAGGGAACTTTTTAAAAGGTGGTCCTGCTGCCAGTCAGATCAGCATCAGCTGGCTCTCATTAAGTGCAGCTGAGCACCGGAGCCAAGAGGGGGCGGGTGCATGCCACACTGAATCAACAGTACTGTCCATCTGAGGACAATCACATGTACAGCTATTTATCTGAGCAGTCTGAGCAGTAAACACAACATTTTAATAAATGCAAGTATACAATATATTGTGATTTTTGGCATGTGTGTTAACCTCTCTTTTGAGGAAATCCAGTATTTGCAATTACCATCCAATACCTAGTTTAGCTAATTAAGCCTTCTTTAAATTAAAGCTACACTATGTAAGATTTAGAATTTGGAGACCTCTCTGGTGGAAATGTGTAATTGCATGCAACATTCTTCTAAACCTTTCTTTAGAAGATCGATCTGATGATTGTGAGTGCACTGAACGAATATTCAGAGAACTCAGTCAAATCTTGGTGAAGGGCATGTCTTCTGAGGATGCAACACAATGATGACTGTAGTCATCATATCTTCATCAGTATAATATTGATTTTGCACTTGAAACCTAAACACTGAGCCAGACCTTTTTATATTTTAGCATGTTTTTTGTCCTCTTGATTCATAATGTTACTTTTAACATTTAATATTGTGCAATAGGCTAAGTGCAATACAGATTTATATGCAACTCTTATTTTATTTTATTTTATTATTATCCTTATTTTGTTGTAAATAGTCTAGAGATTTAGCTTTAATTTTTATTATTTATAATGTTGATAATGTTTACACTGTTTCCTGTTTCTACTACTGAGTGCCTTACTCCTGTTACTCTGCTGCTGCTGTAATACTGTGAATTTCCCTGCTGTGGGACTAATAAAGGATTATCTTATCTTATCTTATCTTATCTTATCTTATCTTATCTTATCTTATCTTATCTTAATCTTAACAAAAACATCTTACGTAGTGCAGCTGTAGGTGTGCTGCTGCTGAGTGATACAATGACAGGACAGCAGCAAAATCATACATGTGACTGTATTCTTTTAATCAACATATTAATATTAACTTTTCAAAAAAATCATCTTACTTTTTACTGCACTTATGGTAAATTGCATGTATCATAATATAATGTTTTCACTGGCAAAATTCACTTTCTGCCCCACTAAATAGACACAAGTCTTTTGTCCAGTTCGTACGTGTACGTGGAGGATAATGTGGATTTCATGCGACGCTACAAAAGCGAAAAAACAGAAAGAAAAAAATAAAAAACAGGTCTAGCCTAAACGTGGATGCCCCTCAGGGTTTGAGTGGGTGTGTATAAGCATAGACACTCAGATAAGCATCAGCTCCCTGTCTCTTACCCAGATTTACAGTCGACCTACATGGCTGCAGCACTCGTCTGTGTCCAGACTCTGTCTGAAGGCCGACGTGTCTGCCGCCTTTTAGGTGGGGCAGCAGTGATTCATCACCTTTCCCAACCTTCCTCTCATCCCTTCCCAGCTGCTTCTATTTCCATCTCCCTACTCTTCCTTTTGCTCTCTCTCTCATTTGGTCTCCCTTTATTTAGTTTTCTGCAGCTTGCTGTCCTCCTGCTGCATTAAAACACATTTAAAAACTCGTTTTTATCCTCTGACGTATAATCCTGTGCCTGTCTGCCCTGGTTTTAACCTCGCCACCCAGGTACAGATACTGAGTAATGCTGGATATAGCACTGCTAACACACACACACACACACACACAATAATACAGTGTGTACAGAGACCTCTGGACAAACTGATGCATCGTTCACAGACTTGATGAGCGTGCATGCATCACTATTACTCATTTGGTGCACTTAATTCTTTACCTTTTGAGAAATTCCTAGGCTGTGACAACTCAATGTATGTCAGCATGTCATTAAATGTTCTTACTGCTTTAAGCGTGAGGCAAATTATTCACTAAACAAATAGGAAGAGTAAAGAAAGAAAGAAAAAATTCTGGATCTGGAAGCATCAGGATGACGTTTTAAAAAACAAAAACAAACAGAAAACATTTAACTTGCTCCTTACTTAGAATCCATTCATTCTATTGAAATGTTTGTTTCTGTAAACTCTGTAAAAAGATAAAACAGAAAATATGCTTGGCCCCCAAATGTGTTCTTTTGTAGGTAGTTGGCAGGTTGGACAAGATTTACAGAAAAAAAAAACACAATCAACATAATGAGAGTTTTTGTCAAAATACACCAATTATTTATAGTGGTGCTTGAAAGTTTGTGAACCCTTTAGAATTTTCTAGATTTGTGCATAAATATGACTTAAAATACAATCACACATGATAAACCACAATCACACATGATAAACCACAATCACACATGATAAACCACAAACACACATGATAAACCACAAACACACATGATAAACCACAATCACACATGATAAACCACAATCACACATGTCCTAAAAGTAGATAAAAAGAACCTGGTTAAGCAAATGAGGCAAAATATTTTATTTCTTCATTTGTTTATTGAGGAAAATGATCCAAAGCTACGTATCTGTGCGTGGCAAAGGTATGTAAACCTCTAGGATAACAGTTCAATCAACTGGAAGACAATCAGGTTTAAGTGGCTGATCTTCAGTGCACATGTTTGTGGAAGTGTATCAGGGCACAAACAAATGAGATATTTGAGGACCTCAAAAAATGAATTGTTGATAGTCATCTCTAAAACGTTTGGACTCTTGCATAATCAGACAGATTGTGTACAAATGAAAGAAATTCAAGACCATTGTTACACTCCCCAGCAGTGGCTGACCAATAAAGGTCACTCCAAGAGCAAGGCATGCAAGTCTGCAGGTGCTAAAGGTGATATGGACAAAACCAGAAGGCTACTGGAAAAATGTTTTGTGGACAAATGAGACAAAAATAAAACTTCGTGGTTTAGATGAGAAACGCTGTGTCAGGAGAATCTGTGAAACAGTGGTGGTAGTATCATGGTTTGGGCCTGGTTTATTGCATTTGGACCAGGATGACTTACCATCATGTTCCCAATCAGGGGAACACGATTTCCAGGGGGAACTGAATCGGATAAAACAGATTCTGGTGGCGCAGTGGGTAGCTGCAATGGTGCTTCACCAGTATGTGGACTTTGCAACCCGGGGTGCAAATGTGCTGGATCTTGTTTACCCTGGCGCGTACTTGTTTACAGGACTCATCAGACGTGCCAAATCAGACCAGAAGCAAGTGAGAACCTTGCCGCCAGGAGCTATCTCTGCTCTTCAGGACTGTTTCGGGCACACTGCTGACACACGGCGCATGTGGCACGGCATCCAGGCCATCACCAACTACAAGTCACCTCCACCTGCTTGTGACAGTGATGCCTCCCTTCCAGATGCACTTAAGTCCTATGCTTGGCTTGAGGCATAGAACAAAACGATGGTGAGGAAAACCACACCTCCTCAAAGTGAACAGGTACTGTGTCTGTCCACTGCTAATGTGCGGGGAACTCTACACAGAGTCAACCCACGAAAAGCACCAGGATCCGACAGCATACCAGGCAGAGTGCTCAGAGATATTCTCCTTGACATATTCAACATCTCTGAGCACTGCATATCGCCCCAACCGCTCAACAGACGACATCATCTCCACCACACTCCACCCGGCTCTCACCCACGTGGACAATAAAGACACCTACGTCAGAATGCTTTTCATAGACTTCGGTTCAGCATTCAACACCATCATCCCTCAGCAGCTGATTGGAAAACTGAGCCTGATGGGCCTGAATGCCTCCCTCTGTAACTGGGTCCTGGATTTCCAGACTGAGAGACCTCAGTCCACTGCTGTTCACTCTACTGACTCATGAATGTACTGCAAATCACATCACCAAGTTCACCGATGACACGACTGTGGTGGGTCTGATCAGCAAGAACAATGAGTCAGCGTACAGAGAGGAGGTGCAGCGGCTAAAGGACGGGTGCGGAACCAACAACCTGTCTGAACCAGCAACAAAACTAAGGAGATGGTTGTTGACTTCCAAAGAGTGCGAGGTGACCAACCCCCAGTTAACATCACTGGCTCTGCTGTGGAAATTTTCAGGAGCACCAACTTCCTTGGTGTCCACATCACAGAGAACCTCACCTGGTCTCTCAACACCAACTCCATAGCCAAGACAGCCCAGCAGTGCCTCTACTTCCTGCGGAGACTGAAGAAGGCTCATCTCCTCCCTCCCATCCTCACCATGTTCTACAGGGGGACTGTGGAGAGCATCCTGAGCAGCTGCATCATCGCCTGGTTTGGGAATTGCACCAGCTCAGACCGCAAGACCCTATAGCGTATAGTGAGGACAGCTGAGAAGATCATCGGGGTCTCTCTCCCCTCCATCGTGGACATCTACACCACAAGTTTTTACCCGGAAAGCCACTAGCATTGTGGACGACCCCGTCCATCCCTCACACGGACTTTTCTCACTGGTCCCGTCTGGCAGAAGGTACCAGAGCATTTGTGCCGTCACTGCCAGACTCTACAACAGCTTTATTCCTCAATCAGGTTCTTAAACTCACAAGGACTGAGCTAACCCCTACCCCCCATGCACACACTCCACACACACACCTCTTTTGATGCTCTACCTGCACTATCTGGTCATTGCTGCTACACTGTGTTTTCATTGTTTTACTCTGGTTTTTCTACCTCAGTAACTGTTTATATCTGTCATCTGACTGCGTGACTCTCAGATCACAGCATGTTAAATATCTCTGCACCTTGTTCCACGACCTCATGTCCAGAGTGAGTGCTGTGTCGGTGCTGCACTGTCCTGTCCGTTTACTGTGTCTAATGTCTGTTTAATTTATCAGATTTATTGTTTCTAGCTTAATTTTTTGTTTGCACACTCTGTCTGCACGTTCACACGTCATACTTTTGTTCCTTGTTGCTTTGTGATGTTCTTGGAGGAACCTAATTTCACTCCACTGTGTATTTGTACAGAGACGGAATGACAATAAAAGCCTCCTGACTTGATCATTGATGGAACAATGAATTCTGAATTGTACCATGAAATTCTAAAGGAAAATGTCAGGACATCTGTACTCTGAACTGAATCTCAAGAAAATGTGGGAACACAAGTTGTTCTACCAAAGAATGTTAAAAGAGTAAAAAATACAGCGAATAAGAATGAAGACCATAGCGTTTCTCATTTGACCAAGTCAAAGTCCTGAAGTTAATGCTGTGCCAGCAGTTCATGTGAGAAATCCCAACAACATCCCAGAGTTGAAGTTGTTCCTCCAATCCAATGTGCCAGACTGACCAACAGTTATCGGAAAGGTCTAGCTGGAGTTATTGATGTACAAGAGGACCACACCAGATGCTGAAAGCAAAGGTTCACATACTTCAGCCACTTACAGATATGTATCATTTTTACCAAGTATAATATTATTGTCTCATTCATTTAATTGGGTTCTCTTTATCTACCTTTAGGACTTTTGTGGACATCTGTTTGTTTTAGGTACTATTTATGCAGAAATATAGAAAATTTTATAGGGCTCACAAACTTTCAAGCACCCAGTGTATTAGAACGTATGTATTTAGAGCTGCTACATGATATTTCCCCATTTAAAATGCAACCTTAAAAAAAGCTATGCACACAATACAAAATCACTACATACAGTATTCTACCAGCGATATATGGTAGAAAATATTTCACTTATTTTTAAAGCTGTAGGTGAATGCTACAGCAAGAACTTAAACCAGCAAATGAGCAAGGCCTTCGCAAATCTACACTAAACTGAGTCAGTAGTACAGATGACCAACTCACCAATACTAAATCTAAATTCAAAACCTAAATTGAAGGCTAAAAGTGACATTGGGCTACTTACTAACTGGCTGAGCTGAGCTGAAACAATAACAAACGTCAAGTGCGCTGAGCACAATACATCAAAACAGCAGCAATGTGTTACTTTCATGTTTACAATTGATGTCCGGGAAGAAATTCTTGAAGCTCTGAAAGTTATGAAGTTGCTCAAAAGGTGGTCAGTCCACCCACCAAATTATAAATATTTGACTGGCAGTTTTCATAGAAATGTGAGGTGTTCAATAACATGCTCAAAACACCATTATCAAACTCTCAAAACCGTATCTTCTGGTGTCACAGTATAAACTTAACAATAAAAACAAATCTGATTGAGGTGGAGCTAAAATGTTGCTACTCAAGACCACTAACATGACTGGCAGACGGGTCAACCACCAGCTTATCTGATGCTGAAGCATCCTTAAAACTACAGGGTGTGAACTGTGCCTCAAGCAAGTCTACCACATTCAAAGGCCCACGGCAGAGGCTTAACAGGATCTATGCACCAGGAAGCCTTAATCACACTACCATTGGCCTTCACCCCTGGAAGAATCATCTCACCAAAAGCAACACCAGCCTCCTCCACCTCTGGGTCTGCAAGTAACTTTTCGACGAAGTTCAGAAACACAGCCTCCTTCATTAAAGATTCTTTCTAAAAACAGGACAACTCTGTCTCACAATCTCAGTGAGATTCTGTACTTCTGTAACAAAAGGAGGGCAAGAAAATCTCTAAGGTCAAATTCCACAATACAAACACCCAATTACTCACAAACACCTCCACCGCAAAAAGAAAGAAATCGTTTAAAAACGCCAGACAAAGTCAGCAAAGGACCAAGCCCCCAGTTCTGTTTTGATCTGATCTAGGGTCAGGCCATAGCAGAAAATGAGAGGTGGGCTCTCGCCCCAGACCTGCTACCAAACTGAACACCAGACACAGCTGTGACCAAGTAACCTGTACAGCTTTGTTTAAGTTGTTAACTGCTGTGGGGAAATGTAGCTTCAGGGACAAACGAATGCCACAATGACAAACAAAAACAATCAACAGTTTTAAATTATACGTGGAAAAGTTAACCAAATTAAAAAGCCCCCGACCCCTAATTTTTTACCATACTCGCAAAGTCTAATGAAGCTTTCACAAATGTGTTAATGAAAGCAAAGTGAAGCAGACTGGAGTGAAGAGTGTTGGGCTGGTCTGGACACGTGAACTTCCAGGTCACATCAGAAGGTAAAGAGCTCCAAACATCTTCCAGGTTGTGCTTTTATACCCTCTTATAATGTAAGCACCCCAGGGGGCACACCAAAGGAAAATTATGACCAAAGGTCATAACAGTACACATTTTGGACCTCCAAAACAAGCCGACATGGTATTTTATGATTGCTGTGAAAAGCGGTTTATTTAGATATGCTGACAGAATAACATTTTTTTTTTTTTTTTTTTATTAGGTTCAATGAGATTTTTGCCAGTATTATCCCCAAAATTGTAAAAGTAGCTACAAAAGAATTTATGAGTGGAGTATGGATTTGGTTGGTTAGTGTAGTGGGTAACACCTCTGCTTTCTACACTATAGACTAGGGTTCAATCCCTCACCTGGGCAGGCACCTGATACTATACCAACAAGAGTCCTTGGAGAAGACTCCTAACACCACCTTGGCCTTCCTGTGTAAAATGATCAGATTGTAAATCACTCTGGATCTTCAGAGCTTCAGCCAAATGCTGTAAATGTAAAATGTATCTATTGAATATACTTGTTTGTTTTTACGTTTTGTTGTAGTAATTGTGGGTGTGCTTTTGTTACTTGGCTTACTTCACTATTTTTCCAGCTTTTTCAAAGCTTACTTCAGGTGGAGTTCTGATCACATGATCTCTTTCGACCACCTTGGCCAAAGTGGTCGAAAGTGGTAATGTGATCAGTAATGAGACTTGGGCAGGAGGTAGAAAAGCTGTGACACACTTTCCGTGTGCCTCTCTCTCTATAGTCTCAAATTCTGTTCCAGCAAAGCACTCGCACCAACCAGCTGCTCAGACAGACGTATTGTTCTTTCACATGTGATAGTATGCTTCCACATAGTTGACACAGAGCAGAGCTATTAATTTCATCAGGAACAAATTCGAGAAGCTCCTCACAAAGCCAAAGTAAGCTCGGTCCGTCACTGATACTGAATGGCACGTTTCGAGCTCCGCTGGAATCTGGGGTGGCTCCCCGGTCTGTCTTCATTCAGGGCTTGGGAATTTTTCCACTCCGGCAATGGGAGATTCCACCAGGTGGACAGGGCGGGGAGGGGGTGAAGAGTGGAGGTCATGGCCTCTCATGCATAGAGAGATAACACCTCACCTGTTAGCCCTGGATTGTGTCCCACTCTCTCTGAGCCTTGGAGACATACCGCTCATTCCACAGACACAGCAAACACAGTTAGAAAAGGATTAAGAAGAGACTGAGGCCCGGATGTGCTGAGTGACATTCAAGCTCTTGACAAGCTATGGATTGTGAATGACAGCGTAATGATTTCAGTTGCTTGCAACACTCTTCCCTGTTTTTGCACAGAGAATTTTAGGAGCCACCTAGAGATCACAAACACAGAGATGCCAACACTTTTGTGCCCACACCGACAATTATGTAGTGATTATGTGTAATCTGGGTTCTATTTACTCAGCTTAACTCTGGCTTTACATGATGAAACTTTCACACAACTAGTTGCAGGTTACAAGTTGCACGCAATCTAATTTCCCTACTTTCAACTTGCAGCATGTTTGATTTTTCAAGCTTAGTAACTAGTATTTTTCACATAGTGGCTCATTCTGACTTGGTAAAATCCCCTGTGATGTTATTTAGCTTATATATAATTTTTATATTCTTTGTCAGTTTTAGGTCAACAGAAGTGAAAACTAAAGGTCCTCTGTCCTACATTTACTTGCATTTTCCCGCTGTGGTCCACATTTGTGTGACCCAAGACAGCCATAGTTCATTTGACATGCCCACTTTCCAACCCCTCTTAGAATAAAACATGTTATTTTGCTACTGTACTTTAAAGAGTGACGTATGTAAATGGTCTCTGTTCTGACTGGCTGCCTTGTATCGTGCATAACTCAAAAAGCAAGTCGAGGCAGAAACACTCTTTATAACTTCAGTGGGTGGGGCTAAACTGTTGCATTGCTTTTTGTTACATCATATGAATGGTAAATTCTGCAAGCTGTTTTAGCTTAGTTTCCACACTGCTGAGTAAATGTTAATATACATCAAACTCTTCATATATACACACTACACTCACCGGCCACCTTATTAGGTACACCATGCTAGTAAAAGGCTGGACCCCCTTTTGCCTTCAGAACTGTCTTCATTCTTCGTGTCAGACTTTCAACAAGGTGTTGGAAATGTTCCTCAGAGATTCTGGTTGGTTATTTGAGTTCCTGTTGCCTTTCTATCATCTGGAACCAGTCTGCCCATTCTCCTCTGACCTCTCACATCAACAAGGCATTTTCGTCCACACAACTGACCGCTCACTGGATATTTCCTCTTTTTCGGACCGTTCTCTGGAAACCCTAGAGATGGTTGTGCGTGAAAATCCCAGCAGATCAGCAGTTTCTGAAACACTCAGACCAGCCCGTCTGGCACCAACAACCACGCCACGTTCAAAGCCCCTTAAACCCCCTTTCTTCCCCGTTCTGATGCTCGGTCTGCACTTCAGCAAGTCGTCTTGACCACCTCTACATGCCTAAATGCAGTGAGTTGCGGCCGTGTGATTGGCTGATTAGCTATTTGTGTTAACAAGCAATTGAACCGGTGGCTGGTGAGTGTGTGTGTGTGTGTGTGTGTGTGTGTGTGTGTGTGTGTGTGTGTGTGTGTGTGTGTGTGTGTGTGTGTGTGTGTATGATTTCCAGAGAGAAATCGTGGGTCTTCTTGGTCTTCACAGAAGACCTACAGATATCTGGAAAGTAAATTTGCATGTCTGTGATTTTATCTCATTTTTATTCAGTAGTGTAAATGCTTATATTTAAACTCTACAAGTATTACAGTACAATGCTACTCTTGTTCCCCTGTTCAGTTTTGGGTGGAAAGAAAAGTGTTACATTTTTCAAATAAAGAGGAATTGTTTTCTCGTCTTCTCTTTCTAGGTAGATATAGCTAAGCATGCTCTCTTATTGGTAAGGACTTCAGGAGTCAAAGAGAAGTCCTTTCACATTCGATTAACGATCAGCATAATTACAAAATGGCAGATGAATCACGTTTTGATTTACAATACCAACAACCAATTTTGTGAGCAAAAGAAGTTATTCTAAACTTTCTGAAAGTCCTATATACATCACTGACTGTTAACATGAACAGCGGCCTAATCAGTGGCGATGACACTGAACTGGAGGCCTGTCTGAAGAAGAATGGGGTGTATCAACAAATTCCATGAAGGACCCAGCTTCAAACCAGCACGATTACAGCTAACTCAGTCTGACAGGCCGAAATCCTGAGCACTGTCTCATTTGCGGCCATGAAAAAATGAGACAAGCCACCTCAGGACCTTTGCATCATTTCTGACGTCAGAGTCTGACTGTGAGCCGTGTGTGTGAAGGCCAGAGGGCCTCAGTTCATTAAACCCAAACACAGCCTCAGTTAAACGCAGCAACAGGCCCAGCCAGGCTCACTCTCAGCAGGACATGGGTGCAATGAATAAAGGCCTTTCTCTGCTTCTAATAAGGAATGGACCCTTTCTCCAGCCCATCAGCCACACAGAGAACGATCCTATCAACCCCTCACGTGAGGCCTACACAGACTGTGGCTGTCCAAAACCAAGAAAATGCTGGTTTTAATTAGAGACATGCCACAGAAAATCCATGATGCGATGTGTGATTACTTCTCACTGTGAAGTAGATTTAGAGGGGAATTTAGCAGCTGGACTTGAGCCAAGCACTCTGTAGCTGGATAGAATGCCCTAGGAGTGAATTAAGAGTCACATGACTCGATGGCATGTGGATATGGAAGCGAATAGTGCCTTAATGATGAAGTAATACATTATTTTGACAGCTGCATGTGCGCTTCATACTCGAGTGATAAAAACAAACTTGCTTGGCTGGACTAAGTCTTAAGATTTAGAGATAGCGTCTTAAAATTTAAGTTTGTTGGTTGACTAAATGAATATGACATTAAGTTTGTGTCTGAAATATCCCAGATGTAAGATCAGATAAGATAAGATGATCCTTTATTAGTCCCACAGCGGGGAAATTCACAGTATTACAGCAGCAGCAGAGTAATAGAAGTAAGGCACTCAGTAATGTGATTAGTGTAGTGTAGTGGGTAACACCTCTGCCTTCTATACTGTAGACTGGGGTTCAAGCACCCTACACTATACCAATAAGAGTCCCTGGGCAAGACTCCTAACACCACCTTGGCCTCTCCTTCTTGTGTAAAACGATCAAATCGTAAGTCGCTCTGGATAAGAGTGTCTGCCAAATGCCATAAAATAATAGAAATGGGATACATTATAAATAATAAAAATGAAAGTTAAATTTCTAGACTATTTACAACAAAATAAGAATAAAAAAAGAGTTGCATAAGATCTGCATTGCACTTATGAACATATTGCAATGAAAAATATTTGCATTCTGAATATAAGTGTATATATTGTGTGTGTGTGTGTGTGTGTGTGTGTGTGTGTGTGTGTGTGTGTGTGTGTGTGTGTGTGTGTGTGTAGTGTGTGTGTGTAGTGTATGTGTGTATGGTCTACTGGGAGCAGTGTTGGTGGAACAGTCTCACAGCAGCAGGAAGGAACCTTTTGTTACCTCTTGGTTTGTGTGGAAGGCTCCTTCAGTCAGGGCTCTTAAGTGCAGCCAGGACTAGAAAAATTGGAAGTTTTTTTAAAATTGTTATTTATTATATGCTCTTATAAATGCTATAAACATTAGTTCTTTTTTCCCTAAACCACTTACATGACCATGGGCCTGCCGGTTTCATCACACATTGCTATAACCTAAGAATAGCTGAAACAGTTTGCACTGAGCGCCCTGTAGTCACTGAATAATAAGCCTTAGTATTTACTAAGCTCGGGATTTTAAGGGGTTAATGCTATAACGATGGTTTTGCTCTGTTAAAACTTTTTTTTTTAGTTATAAACTTAAATTATCACCCCACCCACTGCCCCCCCTACCCCACGCCACCCCACCCCACCCCGAAACTGTATTGTGTCCCAGCGCTCTGCATTCAGACCCCTTTCTTGAGTGGATAAACCTGGTGATTTGTGATTGCATTGAAAGAGTATTCCAAGAGAAGGACATGTTCAAAGAGACGGACTTGTTCAAAGAGAAGGACATGTTCAAAGAGACGGACTTGTTCAAAGAGAAGGACATGTTCAAAGAGAAGGACATGTCTTCTGAGGATGCAAGTGAGTTATCTACTGTTGTCATCATGTCGTCATCAGTACATATGTTAATTTTGCATTTAAGATCTAAACATCGAGCCGGACCTTCTTTTTGGGCCAGGGCCTGTGACATTAATACATAAAGACATATGATGTGTTCCAAAAATAAAAATCCTGAGAAATCTCACCTGACACCTCTGATATACTAAATTAATATTTCAGGCTTTGCAGGGTCATTAGCAGCAAACACACACACACACACACACACACACACACACACACACACACACACGTTTTGGCTGACTCAATAATGCTACTTTCAATTTGAATAAAGAATCATTACATAGTGCAGCTTTAAAACCGGCCATTAGGGGTGTACTTTGTGTACTTCTGGTGCCGGTCCCAACCCCGGATGAATGGTGAGGGTTGCGTCAGGAAGGGCATCCGGCATAAAACTTGTGCCAAAACTATCATGCGGATCACGAATATGATTGCCATACCGGATCGGTCGAGGCCCGGGTTAACAACGACCACCTGTTGACCAGCAGGGTGCCGGTGGAAATTGGACTTCTGTAGGTCGAAGACCATCAAAGAGGAGAGGAGGAAGGCGGGTTAGACGGCAGCGAGAGAGAAGGAAAGGCAGGAGTGTGGAGGTTAGAGTAGGGACTCTGAACATAGGGACAATGACTGGTAAAGGCAGAGAGCTTGCAGACATGATGGAGAGAAGGAAGGTAGATATTCTGTGTGTCCAGGAGACCAGATGGAAAGGAAGCAAGGCCAGGAACATTGGAGGTGGATTCAAACTGTTCTATCATGGTGTAGAGAGGAAGAGAAATGGAGTAGGGATAATCCTAAAGGAACAGCTTGGGAAAAGTGTTCTGGATGTAAAGAAAGTGTCAGACATGATCATGAGAAGAAGACATAGTGCAGCTTTAAATTCAGAGGTAATTCCAAAGTGGCATACAAAGAGACAGCGTTTTGTGGCACGTTAGTATAGCAACATTATCGTCCCCTGATAGTACTAAACAGTGCTGTACATTAATATTGTGTACTAACCTGATAAAATCATATACTTTTAAGTTTAGCACACAGTATATAGTTAATAATGTTAATGTTTAGTGTACAACTGGGATACAGCCATAGTCTCCCTCCCCAATGTTTTCCTAGCTGTTTTTCCTGCTACATCAGTGGTTTTGCCTCTTCCAAAATTTTTTCTTAAAGCATATAAAATTAATTTACATCCTGCTACATCCTTCTACATTATAGATATTTTTTATACTGCTGTCTGATGGCACGCTGTGATCTGAACTGAACTGAGGCCCTCGTATAACCCTCTGCTTTCCTCCTCTGCTTCTGTGCTCAAACATGCAGAGAACTTTCACCTGGACCTTGCCCAACCAACCCCCACCACTCCGCTTTTAGATGCAGAATGAGCTTTTATTCTCTAGCCTCAGCGAGATCATGAGCAATGTGCTTGAGAGGGTGCACCCCAGGATTAATGGACCAGGTCCAAATGCACAGCTTTGGCAGAGTTGTTTAAATGTGTGTATACAAGCTATTGGTATTCACCTACACGCCACGCACGCCGATGGCCTGTTATGTGTGAACAATTCTTTAGCATCAGCAAAAAAAGGAGCTGCAAGAAAGCATATGATTGGTTAATGTGTATAAAACGAGTTTGTCGTGCCAATTTATATTAAAAGGGGTTTCACTGATCCCATATTACACAACATATCCTTGGCGATACATTCAGAGACTTTGGCCTTGTTTCCTGTAACTCATTAAAATCTGCCTCAGAGTAGTTGGGTCACCAGAATGTCCATGCTGGCCATATAAAAATGGATCACCATATGGAACTGGAGCTTTCGGTGTGATATGTTTCTATCACTGTGTAAAAGAAGTGCCTTGCTTCCTTTGTTCCTGCAACACAGTTTATTTGCTGTGATAGTGTTCGTGAACAGGTGTTAAGAACAGAATTCCGACCCCCAAGGACTTACGGATTTGTTTTATCAGAGTAACAGTAAAAGATTTTTAAAATGTCGAGTAAAAATATGTGGACACCTGAACATCACACCTACTGTATGTGAACTTGTTTGGCATCCAGTTGTAAAATTATGAGCATTGATATGGAGTTGCCACCTCTTTTTGACTAGAAAAGCCTCGACTCTTCTGGGAAGGCTTTTCACAGGATTCTGGAATGTTTACGGTTCGGTATTGTTGACTGAAAAGTTCTGGCTCACAATTGACGTTCCAGTGCACCCCAAAGATATTGAGTGAGGTTGAGGTCAGGGCTCTGTGCAGGCCACTGGTGTTCCTCCACACCAAACTTGACAAACCATGTCTTGCTGGAACAGCAAAGAGCCTTCACCAAACTGTTGCTATAAAATTGGAAGCATATCCTTCACCGAATAAGCCATTAGCCATTAGTGGAAGACAGGTGAACATTACTGATCATGAGTTTAAGCATATAGCTATATTATCTTACCAGAAGAAGCTAGAAGCTAGAACTCATGGTAGGTAACGTGCACCTGGCATCCACCGAAACCAAATACGTCCACCAGACAGCTAGATAGTGAAGTGAGCATGTTTCCACCACTCCAGCCGAGGCTTGCCATGACACACAGGTTTGTGCGCAGCTGACTGGCCCTGGAAACCCATTTCATAAAGCTCCTGATGCACAGTCCTGGAAGTGATATTGCTTCCAGAGGCATTTTGGAACTTCTTTGGAAGTTCTTCAGCACTTGCTGGCCTCACTCCGAGTTTGCGTGGTCTACCACTTTGTGGTTGAGCTGTTGTTGCTCCTAGACACTTCCATTTCACAATAGCACTTACAGTTGACTGGGGCAGATTCAGCAGGGCAGAAAATTTCACAAACTGACTTGTGACAAGGAGGCATCCTATGGTTGGGCCATGTATAGGGTCACTGAGCTTTGCAGTATCACTCATTCTACTGCCTATGAAGATTGCATAGCTATCTGCTGAAATGTAATAATTAGCAGATGTTCACATAATCTTGGCCATATTCCTATTTATAGATCGGCTTGCTAAAAATGGTACTTTATAGCACAAACCAAAAAAAGAATCTACAAAATTTCAACACTGTGAAATCATGCCATTAACCCCTTCAAATCCCAGGCTTATTACAAACTAAGGCTTATTTTTCAGTAACTTCAGGGACTTTGATGTAAACACTGAGCTAATCTTATAAAAGCATGTAATAAAACCTTGGACCTACTGACAGGCCCTGATCATTTTGTGGGTTAAAGGTGAAGAGTAGATTAAAAGGCTAAAATAACTGCATCATTTAGTTAAATGAGGTCTTTCACTGTACAGCGGTGATCCAGAATAAACTGGAGGTAAACAAAGAAGCCAGTCTCCATTCATGCATGTGAAACCAGATGACGTGAGGGAAGAAAATGTTACTGTTTCGCAGTCCTGATTTAGAAATAACAGGAAGAAAAAAGCACCTCTGCTTGTTGTATTTGTCACTACATAGCGTGGAACGTTCTCATGTTTTCCATGGTCACAGTACATAATGCAATAAGGAAAAAGCATATTTGCCTTCTTAGTGGTGGTCTCAGGGGTACATAACTTTCAGTATGTACTGAAAGAATGAAGAGCAATGCACCTTGGAAAGAATCTATGTAGGTATTACACAACATCATGCATGGTGTGTGTGTGTGTGTGTGTGTGTGTGAATATTTCTGAGCTTATTTCACTCCTCAGGGATAGAAATAATGTTACATTTAAACAGGAACAGATGTCACATGCTAGATGTGCGCTTAGATTGTGTAAACAAATCAACACACAACCAAAGTCCAAAAGTTTCACTGTGTCGTCATATTCTTCTGGATTACATAACTATTTACTAATTTGCACACACACACACACACACACACATTCAAACACAGCCCCTCAGTCCTAAATAGCAGAGGCCAGTGCTCAAGGTATTCTAGGCCTCTGATGGCACAATGATTTTTGTGAAATAATATATACATATATATGTAATATTTAGTTAATTTGGTTTACCAACAGTTATTACACTTGTTGAATTTAAATGCTATTGTAGTATTTCTACTAATTCATTGTTACCTTTTGGTTATAAAAAGGGTTAAATTCTTAAAACTCTTAACAGAAAATGATCCAGTCTGTGGTATCTAGGTAGATACAGCATAGTGAGCTCTCCCATTGGTTTGGACTTCAGGAGCTGAACTGAAGGCCTAACATGTCAATGAAATCATCGACTTGTTTTGATTTCCTGTTGGTGGGAATAAGTTTATTAAGGGAGCAGGGGGAAAATATTGTTACGATGTCAAGCTTGAACAACGTGGCTGGAGTGGACATTCTAGAACAGCGTGACTGGAGCAGACATTCTAGAACAGTGACTGGAGCGGACATTCTAGAACAGTGACTGGAGCGGACATTCTAGAACAGTGTGACTGGAGTGGACATTCTAGAATGGTGTGAATGGAGCAGACATTCTAGAACAGCGTGGCTGGAGCGGACATTCTAGAACAGTGTGAGTGTACATTCTAGAACAGTGTGACTGGAGCGGACATCCTAGAACAGTGTGACTGGAGGGGACATTCTAGAACGGTGTGAGTGGAGCAGACATTCTAGAACAGCATGACTGGAGCGGACATTCTAGAACAGTGTGACTGGAGTGGACATTCTAGAATGGTGTGAATGGAGCAGACATTCTAGAACAGCGTGGCTGGAGCGGACATTCTAGAACAGTGTGAGTGTACATTCTAGAACAGTGTGACTGGAGCGGACATCCTAGAACAGTGTGACTGGAGGGGACATTCTAGAACGGTGTGAGTGGAGCAGACATTCTAGAACAGCATGACTGGAGCGGACATTCTAGAACAGTGTGACTGGAGTGGACATTCTAGAACAGCATGACTGGAGCGGACATTCTAGAACAGTGTGACCGGAGTGGACATTCTAGAACAGTGACTGGAGTGGACATTCTAGAACAGTGTGACCGGAGTGGACATTCTAGAACAGTGACCGGAGTGGACATTCTAGAACAGTGACTGGAGTGGACATTCTAGAACAGTGACCGGAGTGGACATTCTAGAACAGTGACTGGAGTGGACATTCTAGAACAGTGACTGGAGTGGAGTGGAAGCTGCAGCTTTAAAACATTACAGGAATTAACTGCTTATGTACTTGACAAGCCGTTTACACTCTGTGTGCGTGCAAGTCTCTCCCTACACTACTCATCACTCTCTAATATGAGCTCAGCAGCTGACAGCAGCCTTCCTGCTGCCTGTCAGTCAGAGATGGAATACCATCTTCTTATCCCAGAGATTTATTTGCTTTGAGTGACAGACATGTTTTTGTAAAAACACAGGAGTGCAATGGGCTGCATGAAGATTTTGCAGGTCTTCACGTTGCATGAATACATCCCTCTAATTTCCCTCAATATCAGATTCTCAGTCATGGACAGTTATGGACCAATGACTACAAACGGTGTATGTTATTGCAGTGGACTGAGGGAAAGGCAACCCAAGCGTTCATATGTGCAGAAAACAGCTATTAGGCTTTTCCTTTCATGGCCGGCGGGCACAAGCTGCAGGAGTGTTAGTGTAGCGCTAGGGTAAAAATAGCTTGCGTTGAAAAATGTGCATTCCAATGCCTTGACTTTCAGCCTGTTAGCAAAGCAATAGCTATGATGTAGATATGACAGTGAAAACAGTCATAAAAAAGAGAAAAAAGGGAAAGTTTGACCGTTGCAATGCTGAGAACAATGTCGTTCTTTAGAAGCGTGATAGAATCTTGAGTGTAAATGCCTGCGTAGATCATTAAAATGAATAGATTAAATTGAAGGAGTTCTCTCACAAATGTGTTCAATGTTGTTGTCTTCACTGGCCTGTCCAGTTTAAACTACAACACAATCCAGCTCAGTCGCGTAGCATTTCAAACTGGAAACACATTACATAATGACATAAGGGCATGTTTACCGCGGTGCTTCATCACTTCTTCTTTTAACAACACTCTAAGCGTTTGAGAACTGAGGAGACCAATTACTGTAGTTTTGAAATTGATATGTTTTTACAAACCTCGGTCCATTTTAAATGAGCTCGGGCCCAGAGAAGGTGGCAGTGTTTCTGTGTCCTGTTTATGTTTGGTTCCTTCTTTGCATTTTAATGTTTTAACTTGCATTTGTGGATGCAGTGATGAACTATTTTCAAAGACAGTGGTTTTCTGAAGTGTTTCTTAGCCCATGTAGTGATTTCCACTACAGAATCATGTCTGTTTTCATGCAGTGCCGTCTGAGGGCCCGACGATCACGGCCAGCAGATACTGGTTTTTGGCCTCGTCTCTTACAGGCAGATTTCTCCAGATTCTCTGAATCTTTTAATGTTATTATGTACTGTAGATGATGAAAAGCAAAAGTTCTTTGCTGTGCCACAATGAGAAATGTTATTCTTGAATTGTTGCACTATTTGATGGTGCAGTCTTCACAGAGTGGTGAAGCCCTCCCCATCTTTACTTCTGAAAGACTCCGCCTCCCTGGGATGCTTTTTTACACTCAGTCATGTCACTGACCTTTTGCCAAGCATTACACAACTTTACCAGCTTTTTGTTGACCCTGTCTCAACATTTTCTGAACGTGTTGTTGACATCAAGTTCAAAACGGGCATATATTTTTCAAAAAACAATCAAATTTCTCAGTTTCAACATTTGATATGTTGTCTTTGCAATACATGGTTAAAGTGATTTGCACATCATTGCATTTTGTTTGTTTACAGAACACTGGCAAATGTAATGTTTACCCTAATGGGAAATTATACTTCTAGTTTTTGTTAACATTTATGGGAGTGTTATTGATTTCAAATTATATTTATGGCTAATTGTATAGACCTGCCTTAAAGCGAAGGCTGCAGATGAGCTTGGAGAGATCTTTCTAGCAGTGGTATACAAAGGCATTTCACGTTTTACGGCGTACTGATGTAAACAGTGTGATGTTTAATTCTTGAGTATATTCATTACATATACATAAAATGTTATATGTATGCATGGATGTACATTTAACATAAACCATATATTTAAAAACATGTATAATGTAATATATAACATTGTTGCTATGCTTGATGGGTTATGGGTGTCTGAAGGTCTTCTCGCAAACGAAGGGCGTGTTTCTCTGCCGCATTCAAAGGATTCAGCCGTCTGGGATGTAATAGCTGAGAAATGCAGTCTTCCTCGGCCGCATCCTTTGCTTATGTTATTTGTCCTATTCCGATCTGCCTAGTTTCAGGCGCTGCCAGGGACTTTGGGCCCTAAGAAAAGATGTCACATTGGGCCCCACCACCCCATCACCACAGCCCACGGCAACCTTGAAAACATAACACTGTGCAGACATGCATGAAACTTTCTACATACGATGGAATTCACAATCTGATGTAAGACCAATGCCCTCTGTGAGAGATGTGCCATCTTTTACAACTATTTTTAAACTTAAAATAAATAACATAAAGAGACATTTCCGCAGACCCTCTGTATGTGTGCCAGATGACACCACACAAACTTGCTCACCTACTTCTTCAGTTGGGAGTTGGGATGGTTTGGAAGGGGTGTGGAGATGGGAAGACCGACCTGCTGAGACTGAAGCTGCACCTGTTTGGCCTGGCGCCAAGCAAGAGCGGGGACAAATGGTTTCTTATCGTAATACATATAAAAATGTTCGTTTTGGGTAAGTGTGTTCAAGCATTAATTTCTCCAAGGACTCTTATTGTGAAGGTGGACTAACTGCTTTGTTCTTTGCTGTGTGGCTGTGGCCAATACAGCCTTTAATAAAGCACACGGATTGTGCGGTAAGCGGTGTGCCTCCTTTAATAGCGTAGAACGTTACAGTATGAATAGCTGCTTGCTAAAAGTTGGCCTGCATTGATTTAAACATCAGCTAAAAGGAGTTACTAAAGTTACCAGAGCAGAAGTAGCTTATTTTACTGTGTACTAAGCTAGCAGACTCATTTCTACCACCCATGGACTACACCCACCTTGCTGTGTGAAAAAGTGGGCTAAAAAACTTTTTTTCTCTCCCATCTTTTATTTGGAAGCCAGATTTTTGTTTCTCACTTCCAATAAACTGCTAGCAATTACCATTTACGCCTGGTTTGGACCGGGGGGTGGGAAGGTGGGGGGTGGGGGGGTTCAGGTAATGCAAAGGTTCTCTGTCTGTTTACTTTTTGCCAAAAACAAGAACAGAAAAAGAAACTGTTAGTTGTGTACATTGTAAACAAAATATTCTTAGGTTAATAATTTGATATTTAAAAAGTTCTAATAAATGTTAGGGCCCCTGTCAGTCACAGGCCCTTAGAATCATCCTATCCCCTCCCCATATGGTGTCCCTGACCAGGGTCACCAGTGTTAAGGCCGGTGTGGATGTTTTTATTGCATTCCCTGCGGCATCAAGCAGGAGCACACCTGATCAGTTGGTCTCAGTCTTCTGGTTAGCTGTATGAGGGAAGCTCCTGCTTTGTTGGAATGAAAACTTGCAGCCGCGTCGTGCCTTTACAGATAAGGGACCCCTGAGTTACAACATCTAACAAAATCCAACTTGTTCCCTGTGTTCTTTAAGTCATTTGGCTTGACAACCATAAATCCACGTTGGCCTCCAGTCCAAAGGAAGTAAAGTAGAATATGAGATGATGGAGTCAGACAGATAAGGCTTGTAACTGAAGTGTTTACTCTGACCTCTTTATCAGTAGATTTTGATCCTCTCTCTCTTTAAAAGGTCAGGCCGTTAGAGTGACCCACACACTGGCCACAGAGGAATGTCTGGAATGCCCCCAACCCAATCGCTGCAGGGCTGCATGGATGGTTTGGGAATTTTGGGTCAACTCCCATACATCCTGTGCTATCTTTGGATGTCTTGGAAATTAGTTTTTTCCCCGTTCAGCATGTCCTTAGACCTGCCAGGAATGCAGTAGGTTCTTTATCCTGCCTGAGCTCCAGTGCCCATATTAGGACCATAAACACTATACAGCTGTTAGTGGCACTGATGTCAGAGGCCAGGAATGCTGGGCCTTTGTTATTTTTGGCAACATCTAGGTTAAAATATCAATTGGAACACATTAGCACCACAGAGCAGAATGAGCACCTCTTAAATGTGAAGCGAAGAGCGCCCCATACAATAAAACAGAGGGGGTGAAACATGCATGAAAGAGTTTGGGAGGGTTGGCAGAAAAAGGGAAGTTTTTCCTTTCTTGGGTGTTTATTTTAGCCTTTAGATTCCCTGCGGCACTGCGAGACCAGGAAACACACACGCGGCCGTTAGACAGACTCACTGTCCAACTTCTTACACCCTCCACTGAACAAGCCTGTTCGACAACATGCAGCAAAGCCCAGAGAGCAAAGAGTTAGCTTCAGTCTGACACTAGAGGTGAGGTCAGCAGCGAAGTCCCTCATGCTCTCTTCACATTTCCATAGCGCCGCATTTGAACGGTTACAGTTTTCACCAGGTTTGTAAATGTTTTTCATCAAAGTGTGGTCATTAAACATGCTGTCAGTCAAATCCTACAAGTCGTATCACCTTCTGTAAAATGCTAAACTATCACTGAAGTCAAAATGGTTACGTGTTTATAGCTCTTATGTGCTCTGCTTCCTAAAGCCACCTCTATCCATGAGGTTCCCACAATCCATGGATGTTTTAGCAGTGGCAGATTGTTACTAGGCCCTCAGTTTGAGCCTTAAATATCAAAACACAATGAAAAATGAGGAAAATCTAATAATGCATTAATGCTTATTTCTGCCAGCCCTATGGGAGTTCTAATGGAATTTATTTCTAAGCTTGTATTGGTGCTCATGAAAAGCTTTTGGACGTTTATTGATTATTCACATTTACAAGAGCAATCCATATTTTATCTGAAGCTTGTAATACACATTAACACGTATTTCACCTTGTATGTTGCAGTTTTACTGTAACTCATAGAGCTTCATAGAGCTTCATAGAGCTTCATAGAGCTTCTGCTGCTGTTTTCCGTTCTAACAACTGACTGGAATCTAATTACCTTTCGTATTTGTGGTCAGGAACCTATCTTTGTCACCCACAAGACCTTGAGTGACACATTCCTCATTAAATTTATTCCCCAGTGGAAATGAAAACGTGATGGGCTGATTCCATTGTCTTTTCCAAATTGTATTAATAGCTGTGTTCGTCAGGAGTCGGTAGCATATTAATTTCAATATGAATTCACTCTCAAGTTCAAGTATTTGTTGAAACATATGCCCACCATACAGAAAGCATGGAGGTTCAGAAAATATGTGCTCTGCTAAATCTTCTTCTTTCGGCTGTTCCCTATCTACTGTCTCCTCTACTTTTACACCAACCATCTCCATGTCCACCTTCACTACATCCATAAACCTTCTCTGAGGTCTACCTCTTCTCCTTCTACCCGGCAGCTCCATCTCCAACATTCTTTGCCCAATATATCCACTATTCCTCCTCAACACATGTCCAAACCATCTCAACCTGGCCTCTCTGGCTTTATCTCCAAACTGCTCCACCTTCACCGTCCCTCTGATCTGCTCATTTCTAATCTTGTCCAGCCTGGTCACTCCCAACGAAAATCTCAGCATCTTCATCTCCGCCACCTCCAGCTCAGCCTCCTGTCTTTTAGACAGAGCCACAGTCTCCAAACCAGACATCATAGCAGGACGCACTGCTGTCTTGTAGACCTTCCCTTTCACTCTTGCTGCTATCCTTCTATCACACATCACCCCTGACACCCGTCTCCCAATTAACACCCAATTAACAAACATATTGATCATACAGAAGCACATCAAGTGTATTTCTTTACATTCACTGGCAGTTTACCAACTTTTACTGCTGGAAAAGGTGAACAGTTGCATTGCATTTGGTAAATACATGTAGAATCCTGAGATTCCCCCTTATAAATATTACACTGTAGGCTGTTTATGTGCAATTTACAAGCTGGAAAGTTGGCATTACCCAGACACCACTTGGAGGCAGCTTTACTATGACTTGTAAGATATTCAGCTCAGCTCTGGAAGCCTAACCAAAGGAAGAGTTCGCTCGGCAGTATGTACCTAGATGCCACAGAGGAAAATACATCCGGATTAGATAGTTTTCCTTTTGGCGATTCAAAATTGTAACTATTTTGTTTCCAACAAAAACTTAACATTTACATTTACATCATTTGGCTGACGCTCTTATCCAGTGCGACTTACAATTGGATCATTTTACACAGGTAGGCCAAGGTGGTGTTAGGAGTCTTGCCCAAGGACTCTTATTGGTGTAGTGTAGGGGGCTTACCCTGGTGGGGGATTGAACCCTAATCTACAGTGTAGAAGGCAGAGGTGTTACCCACTACGCTAACCAACCACACCTTAACAGTGATATGAGTATTCCTATTATTAATAAACTGTAAACAATACTAACACTTTCAGAGTTTAAGTACAACAAGCCTAATAATTACTTTAAATAAACATTAATAAACAAAAAGTGTATTTTCCCCAAAAGTATTATTATTATTATTATTATTATTATTATTATTATTATTATTGGTGGTGGTGGTGGTGTGATATGTAAGGTGTTACCTGTTGTGAATATGTATATTTGCAGAAATAATCCTTTTTTTCACTGACTCAGTGGCAGTGCCTTTTCCTCACTCTCCCTGATTAACGCAAGCTCACTGTTATTAGAGCTGAAGAGCTCCTCTATAAACAAACTATTAAAGGCTGTTATTGAAGGGCCTGAGAGCTCGGCTCTTTTCTTCACAGGCTGTGACTGTGAATCCTGCTTTCACCGCTTGCACGGTGTCTATGTGAAAGTGTGTGGACACACAGAAGGTCAACATAGCGTTTGGTCTTCACATGCAGACCTCCCTGATTCTTGGGTTTTTTGTGTGATCTCACCTGCCGTCCTGCTCTCATTCATTCCACAGCACTGTGAAAATGCCCATTAACCCACACAGGCTCAAAGCTCCTTTCTCTGACACACCCAGCCACACAGATTACACACCACCTGCTCAGACCTTCCCACACAGAGGCAGCTTTCACCCATAGCTCGAGCAGACTGGCGCAAACCTGCTTTTTAAAGAGCCCATATCCTGGATTTTTCTTGTATTCTTTTTTTTTTCCCCCCTGAGCTTCACTTAGAACGTATCTGTGGTTTCCTGTAGCAAAAAATAGGCATCTTTCCTTTTCACAGGATGATTTTCCAACCTTAAAATGAAACAGGCTGAATTTTTACTGTGATAGTGCTTCATTCAACAAGCAGTCCAGGCTGAAATACTCTTTATATTTTCAACATAAACGGGTGGAGCTAATTGACTATAGGTGAATATATGTATACAGACTGTTTTAGCTTAGTTTTCATATGGACTGTTGAGTGAATGGTCCATTTTGAAATTTAAATAAAAGCAAAGCAAAGCAAAACTTTTACTTACACGATATTTTAAGATTCCAGTAAGATGGAAATGTCATAATGTCAAAATGCACTTATATCACTCTCCTCGATGAACTCCCACCTTTATACTTAACTTGGTTAGACTAGGCCCCTCACTTTAAAAGCTCTGTAGCTAAGAAAACGGTCCTAGAACCATGAACAAGGAATGTGGTGATCAATCTGAAAGATCCTTTCATGATCCAAAGAACCCTGCATCTGATTAAAGGGTTCTTTAAATGTTAAAGGTTCTATACAGAAGCATTTTCTTTACGACAGAACCCTTGAAGTGTGTATAGTAAAGCTCTTGTGTCTTAGGTTACACATTCTTGCATTTGCTAAATATTTAAGTTTAATTTTTAGATAAAAAAATTGTTGCTCAAAAATGCTGTCCCACATTTTCATGTCACTACTGAAACACAAAGTTTTAGTCTGTGGGCGGAGCTTTATTTTAGCCACACCCATGCACTGTATAGCCGGAAGTGAGACCGCATCCCTGTCCCTCATGGCCACATGGTGAGCAGTTAGATCTCATTGTTTTGAGGGAAATATGTCCCAAAATCTGAAAACACACTACCAAAACACATTTTATGCAATTTAGTAAACTGTTTTGTTTTTTTATGGAACAGAAAATGTGATTTTATGTGTGTACAGCTGTTCAAGGCTGTGTTTGCTAGTCATGTGCTGCTCAAAATGAGCTAAAATTGTCAATACTGAAACATTTAGGAAAGTTTCAGGCGTGTTATAGAGACAAAATGGAATGTTTGATCATTTGTTTTAATAAAATACACATTATTAAAGTATGGGGTCATTCAAAGCGCAAGGATTAGAGTCCAAGTCAGTTAAAAGTCCAAAATGTGTTTTCAGTTCTGACTTTTAGCCAATTCAGTACAACAGTCCATTCATTAGTTCCCTTTTAAAAATTCCCCTAGTTTTAAAAGTTCCCCTAGTTTTAAAAGTTCCCCTAGTTCCTTTTAAAAATGACCATAACATCATTGGTAAGCATTGTGTACTGTTTTATACATGATGCTGTACATACCTTTACAATAGAAGTGACTGGTGATCCTTGATTGGTGGTTGAATGGAGAGCCTAAAACTGAAAAGTGCGAGAGACTTAGGACAGATATTTTGAGATATTCAAGGCTGAAAGCTTAATGACTCAACCGGTATCCATCCACGGCAACACTGGCACCAAGCCAGGCTAGTTCTGAGTGATTTCAGTGACTGGAATGCTCTACACGCAGAGAATTTGAGCAAATTTGTCCTTTTGAAGAAAAAAGGGGTGAATGCCAACTCAGCGCTAAAAGTACTCATTAATCCTGTTTAAGTACTTGAATAATCCCATGATTAATCCCATGACTAGGGATGTTCTTTTAGACTAAAAAGATCGAGGACCTGAATGTCTTATTCTTATGAACTGGCCGTTTTACTCTATGCCAGGGGTGCCCAAACGTTTTTATCACTCAAGAGCAACGTTTGTGACGTGCCGGGGAGAAAAGCTGCTAGATTTTAGAGGTTTTTAAGAAGGTTTTGTAAAAATACACTACATCGCGTTGCTGAAATGCATCAGAATACAGTTTTAAAAGGAGAATAACAAATGAATATATTAGGTATGCAGTCATATGCAAAAGTTTGGGTACAGCTTGGCCATAAGATTCCATGTCGTGTTAATTTCCTAAAGGAAAATAAGTTAATATATCCTCTTCAGAGAACACACTTCTGCGCATTTGTACAATTTAATGCACAGTTACTGTTTATTTGCTGAATTTAACATATTGGGGGGGGTGGGGGGGCATAAAATGTGGCAAAAGTTATGGCCCAGTCTAACAAACAGGTCTGGCTTTGGCGAAGGCCAGGAAAACATTCCCTGCCTGACTGCTCTGTGCTAACTGTAAAGTTTGGTGGAGGGGGGATTATGGTGTGGGGCTGTTTGTCAGGGGTGGGCCTAGGCCTCTTAGCTCCAGTGATGGGAGTTCTTAATGCTTCAGCAAACCAAGACATTTTGGACAATTCTATGCTTCCAACTTAGTGGGACCAGTTTAGTGGGACCAAAATCATGGTTGGGTGTGGAAGTACATGACTGGCCTGCACAGAGTCCTGACCTCCACTCCATCGAGCACTTTTGAGATGAACTAGAACAGAGACTGCGAGCCAGGCCTTCTCGTCCAACATCAGTGTCTGACCTCACAAATGCACACATGCGCCAAAATCATGTGGAAAGAGAAGAGTGGAAGCTGTTATGGCAGTAAAGGTGGGACTAACTTCATATTAATGTCTATGGAGTTAGAAAGGGATTTCATGAAGGCTCCCATGGATCTAACGTGTAGGTGTCCCAATACTTTTGTCCCTATAGAGTGTAGCACACTGTACTCTTTGGACGCTATGCATGAGTAGCTGAAGAAAGAGTACAATGTACTACCTGCACCTACATGAAACATTTCCCGGGGGTGAAAACAATCAATGTTGAAATAACCGGGATATAATACCGAACTCGCCCTGTTCACTCAGCCCTCTGATGGAACATCTTGGCACTTCGCCAACAACAACCCCTTCCACTGTCTCTGTCTCCTAAGTTAAGATTAATGGACCTGAGATCTCATGTCCCTTTTTTTTTTTTGCATACCTTCAACCAATGAAAACATAATCACCGGGGGAATGTTAACGATTTTCCGGAGGGAAGGACAAAGTGTTGAAAGAAGAATGAAAAGTGGAGGCGAAATATTTGGAGAGGGGGTGGTTGTGTTGGGGGAGGAGGATGGCAGCACTTACGCTGTCTCCCCATCGTCTGTCTCACCTAAGAGGAGATCGCCCTTAAGCTCATAGATAAGAGCTGGCTGACACCGTGAACTGAACTCATGATACTCCGGAGTGCCATGCTGTCTATGATCTGTTCTGCTTCTCTTACACTGTTTAAAGTTAGGATCTGGAATTGTGAGCGTGGTCCTACACTGCCTGAGTTTGGGGACGTTTTGCATCCTGTTGAAGTTTTATGATTCTTTAGAACTGTTTCATTGTACGGAAGCACTTTAAACTTCAAAGTCAACATGTGTAAGAGATCATAACTGATTCTCCCTCCAAACGGTGACACATTTTTGAGTGAAGTACAGCATCTGAGAGGGCTTCTGAGCTAGCGGAGTGCTGTCCCACGATGATGGGCAGGGGGCAGGGGCCAGTGGGAAGCAGAGGTGTCAAATTCAGGTCCAGAAAGTAAAAATCCTTCCCAGGATTTTGTTCCAACAGGCTGGCTTCTCTAGTTAGATCACACCACCAGCAGAGCTGTCCAGCCTGTTGGAACAAAATCCTGGGAAGGATTTTTACTTTCTGAACCTGGATTTGAAGGGGGGGGGGGGTGGCGAAATGAATTTTTTTTTTGTTAATAAATTGAGATTTAATCAAAATTTAGAAGTTGTTTCAGGGGCATGTATAAGGAAAACAGAATTCAGTCTTTTAAAGGCTCCGTATCATATGAGACTATTTAAAATATGTTTGTGTGGTTTAATGTATGAATAACAGTCATAATTCATTTTTACATGTCCAACCTCTTTTTATCCCTTACAACTAAGCATGCTGTTTTTATTACTGTGCCTTTAAGACTGTCTATGTAAGTGATGTCTTCTCTGATTGGCTGCACTTTTTTGCCTTACTTAAAAGAACAGTCCAGTGCTGAAACACTCCTTGTGAAGGTGGAGCTAAACTGCTGTACTGTAGGCTGAATAGGTGGATGTAAATGAGTTTATTCTTGTGACTTCACAGAAATAATAATGAATTCAAAGGGGACTGTGTATTTGCCATATTTGGACTGAGGAGTGGATGGGATCTGTGAACTGTTAATGAAGTTTACACACCATATCAAACTCTTCTATTAAATAAAACTCGGGGAAATTTGGTTTTCCATGAAGTGGGACCTTTAAGTTGTATAATGAACTATGCTGATCAACTATCATGGACATCACCTAACAAACGTTTTGATTGTTTTACCAGTTTGCACGTCTTTATGGTTCTTTAGGGAACCAGTGATGGTTTTTCTATAGCCTCGCTTCAAAGAGACTTTTTTGGGCACATTTATTAGAATAGGAATTCTAACACTGTGGAATTAGACCTCTGCATTTAACCCGTCCGTGCAGTGAAACACCAACATACATGCACACTAGGGGGCAGTAAGCACACTTGCCCAGAGCAGTGGGCAGCCCTATCCACTGCACCTGGGGGAGCAGTTGGGGGTTGGGTGCCTTGCTCAAAGGCACTTCAGTCATGGACTGACAGCCGAGGGGATCGAACCTGCAACCTTCCGGTCACAGGACTGGTTCCCTAACCTCCAGCCCACGACTGCCCATGAGGTAAACAAAGTTATTTCGAGTGGTTTTATGTAAATTGGTCTATTATAGAGAAACTTACAGACTCACAGGTTTCTATAGAGTGGTGCTGAGAGGAATCAGGGGTCACAAAGTCTACAGCACAAATACAACCATTATATTTACTGTCCAAACCACCAGTGAACCTACTGAGTTTTTACAATGTAATGTTGATGATGGTAAAATAGCAGTTTTTACTTTGCCTTATAACACCCTGCATGCACCCCTGCGCCATAAAATGATTTAAAAAAGACATTTTTGATCAAAACCCTCTTAAAACCATCATAAAACAATGTCTCAGGCATCAGGCAGCGTATTTAGAAATCCTCTGTATAAGAACTCTCTGTGAGGCGGCTTTCAGAGACTCTTTAAACTCCTCAGACGTCCGGTTCCTATCACCGCCACTGTGAACAATTCTACGTTTTTCTAGAACTGAGCATTTCACATCAAATCTAATCTGAATGACTTTGATTACATACGTATCCTTTTACTTACGCAGACGTGCCTCAAGTTACTGCAAACCGACAAAGAAAACAAGCTTGTTTATTAAGACATGTTGGAAAGCTAGGTGTCGTCTAGCTGTTGATGGGCAGTGAATGTCAGGATTGAAGAGCAGTTTAGCTTTGTGCAGTGGGTCACTGACTCTGGGAAAGGTGGTCTTATTCAATGCAGACCAGATGGACTGAGGGTCTGTTGAAGAGTATTTTTCCAGAGCAACTGCAAGTAGAATGCTGTCCTTTTTCAGCCGTGAGCTGCTCTGTTTGAGTGGCTCACACACAAACCTAAACACATGCACTTTGGCACAAAAGAGAAAGGAAAACATCTTCTCCTCATCTTCTCCTCATCTTCTCCTCTCCTTGGTCTTTCTCTTTTACGCATCTTGCCTGTCAGAGGAGGTTGGGTGAGGTCATTGTTCTAAAAGAGGCTGTGACATCAGTGAGCTGACTGGAAGTCATGTCACCTCTTTTGTCTGGACTTTCTGTTTGTCTCTCTTTTCTCTTTCCCGTGGCTTTGTAGTGGTTGTAGCACGGGGGCCATGCATTCCTGCAAGGCTAGTGTGCCAGACTTCCAGAGAAGCTCATAACTGTGCAGCCAAGAATAGCCTCACGATGGATGGGAGAGGTGTGTGTGTTTAATTTTGTTTTTTTTGTGCATTTTTAAATCAAATGTTTGGATTTTTTTTTTAGGAAAACGAGTCTAACCCAGCAAAATAATCCTGATTTTGTAAAGTACTTTTTGCAAAACCGTAAATGTTTTTAAAAACTGAACAGTTAAACCATAACATTTTGGTCACTGAGGTTAAGATACGTTTACGTTTAGTCTTAGAAATGTTTTATCACAGAAACATACTTCTTTGTATGTCTATATATATTCTATCTGGGACATGTTATAGCTTATTTTTATGCCCCATGCTGATTTTTTAAGTGACAATACGTTAACACAACCACTACAGAGAACACACTTAAAATAGGGAATTTTTCTGCAAATGTTCCAGTAACACATTGGAACAAAATACTTTTGAACAAGCTACAGCTTTTTTCCAATATATTAAATGTAGTTAATAAACGGTGGTTGTGCATGAAAATGTGCAGAAGTGTGTTCTCTGAGGAGAATGTGTTAACTTGTTATTACATACATACATTCATGCATGTTTATATCGCTGCTGTGGAAACCTTGTATCTCTATTTTTGTCATTTTTTTTAGTTTCTGACACAAATTCCTGTTGTCCTTTAGAATGTGTGTGAATTGTATGATGAATGGACTAAAAGAAATGGCTCAGAATTACTTAGAAGAAAAATCTGGTTACACTGACTGTCATTTTGGAGATACGAGGTTAGCAACAGCAAGATTATATATATATATATATATATATATATATATATATATATATATATATATATGTGTGTGTGTGTGTAATGTAAAGGGCAACAGGCATTTTCAAATTATGCACTCTCTCTCTCTCTCTCTCTCTCTCTCTCTCTCTCTCTCTCTATATATATATATATATATATATATATATATATACAGTACTGTGCAAGTTTTAGCCATCTAAGCAAATTGTTAATCAGTTGACCTCAGCAGTGAGTTTATCACAATATACATTAGAATAAAGTCGTATTTATAATTCAAATAAACAGAAAAACAATAAAAAGTAACAAGAATTTCTCGGGTCCATATTTTTCCTGGACACCTTCACAGCCGCCACAGAGACTCGTTAATATCATCAATGACATCATGAGCTCAATTTACTGAGCACTGATTGGTCAAACCAGGAGCTGCTTTTTAACTACATATAATACTGGACTTCCTCGAGGAGAGGCTTGGAGATGGGTAAACAAACAAACAAACATCCAGAAAATCACTATTTTATATATATATATATATATATATATAATTTGAAAACACCTGTTGCTCTTTACATTGTCTTTCATAATGAATGGACCAAAACAAACAGCCCAAAAAGTCTGGCTCTGTTAACTTACACTAAAACTAAAGTAGGTATTTTTTCTTCTCCTGTAAAACTATAATTTCGGAGATATGAGTTTTTATATTTATATATATATATATAGTGGGTGGGTGTGTATTTGTAGGTATATTGAGGGGACCTCCAGTTCTGTAACAGTGTATGTGGATGTCTGTGTCTGTCCAGCCTCAGAACAGCAACAGAGCAGGTTTTAACCCACTCTCACTCTTTATTTCTTCCAACCCTGTATTCACTCCTGCACCCAGTCAGTGCTGTAAACATGGAATGGGCTGCTTGCAACATTCAACAGCTGCATGTTTTCAGCTCTTCTTTACTCAGCTTCCTAAAGCCACCCCATCCCTGCGGGTGTCCCTGTCCAGATATTTTACAGTCACTGCTCAGCCTCAGTGTTTACGATCATATGCGGGGAAGAGTCGTGCATAGAAGTACACATGTGCCAGGAGAACGTCATTGCTGGGTGACAGATCTGTTTATGTAGCATCTCGTTTCATGCAGGCTGAGCCGTCACTGGAAACAAACATGTAGCCTTACACACACAAACACAACACATTCTGCACTCAGAACACAGGGTGGCAGACCGTAGACTTTTATTAGAAGCCATAGTGTCTTGGATTGAGCAGGGACATCATAATCCCAAATACATCATCTATTTCCATAGCGAATGACACAGAGAAGCTGTTTGTCCAATCTAAGACATAATACCTAATCATACAACTTATTAACTTATACTTAGTCAACTTTATAAATTCATACATGTTCAATTAATAATCAGAATATGGACAATCTTTTGTCAAAGAAGGCACAAAACAAGACAATCATAGGCTCAAGGTTAACAACTTCTGTATGCAATAAAAACAATGGAAACAGCAATAATTGAAATGGCCATAGCAATAATGTACAGTCATATAATACAAGATTAAATAACAGTAAATTTAAATACATATAAATACATACAGAATATCCAGTTAATTACTGCACTGTGAAACTTACCTAGGTGATAAATATGCATTAACATTTTTTTTTCCAGTTCAGCAGATAAAGAAGCATGGCATTCTTTTAATAATCAACTGCTCACTTATATTTAGTCAGGCTATTCCCTGCCATGTGCTTTTTTTCTGCAGCCTGTCATCTGTAAAGCACATTTTGTCTCTGAGTGTGGCTTTGAGCTTGTTAAAGCTCTGCTACTTCTCCACTAAGCCCAAACAATCGCACCCATTTGGATATTCAAACCCAAAAGCAGAATGGATCAAAAGCAACAATACTAACATAGTATAACATTAACCACTGTGGATCCAGTTCAAGATAGTATTCCGTGTCTGATATACAGAAAAAAAAACAAAACACTGCACAAACACAATACTCAGAGCGTCTATTGTCTGTTATGTCAACTCTGGAGCCCAAGCGTCCAGCCCTGAACCTGACCTTTTTACTCATTTATTGCATTTTTGCATTCATAAAACCTTGTTTTCATGACCCGTCACCTTTAAACGGTACAACATTTCATCGCACTGATATTCAGTAAGAATGGTTTCGCCTACTCCCCTCTTTTCAACGGCTGCTGTTGTTGAAACGCAGGGTGTTCCTGCACTGGATTTTTCTCCTGGTTACACCCTGTCCACCCACCACAAACAGCACATTTAAAAGGCTCTGGAGCACAAGCAGCAGTGATTGAGCCAGGGTACAGTTCTAATCACTTGGTGACGCAACCTCTGACCCTTACATGTGCCTTCCGTTATGCAAGTAAAGCCAAGCCCACAGGACACTTGACAATCTAATATTGGACAGGTTCCCAACTCCTGGAGAACCCCGTCCAACATATTTTTGTGTGTTCCTGCGTTAACAAACCCACTTCAACTGAGGGAAAGGCTTGGTAATGAGCTGATAATGTTAAATCAGAGCAGGAAAACAGGCAGGGGTTACTCCAGGTTCAAGGTTAGGAAGCACTGGTCTACAGATTCCTCATGTAAAGTTGAAGGACAGATCTGAGTGCGCAGGGTATCTTCTGACTCCGTTCTTATTTCTAACACTCTTATACTGAATCTGAACCACAAAAGTCTTAGGGCAGATAGGAACGGAGTTTTCAGTAAAAGTGTCAATGTCTTGCCTGCTCAGGGCTTTGGGAGGCACACTTTAACACCCTTCGCCTGCGTTCAGTGACACACCTTTTGTAACACATTCAAGTATTATTTGATTTCTGGGTTTAAAACAGGCTCTTCCAAGAAAGGATTTAATATGACGTACTATAATCAAGCTCTAGACACAAGATGGTATGTCACCTTGTTTCACAACATCTTTATAATGTCCATCTGCAACTGCTGTATGACCTGTACAGAGGATGCAGTGACCCAACACTGATTTTAGTGGCCATGTTGTTTATGACCATTTAATTAAAACCTAAACAATACACATTTAATAGTCTACCAAAATGCTCTATTTTAATGTGCTGTGTATATATGACACTCATACCCAGACGTATCACGTTGAGGAAGACACTCAGTAAGGTGCTTGTTTCGTTCTATATGGTCACTGAGTTGAAAGTGAGAAGATCATGAATGTTTACTATCAACACAAGCTGATGTGTTTTAGACCTAAAGCTTCTGATTTCCCTTCTCTCAGTGTGTAAACAATGTCAATGTCAGTGATCGGATGAACTGTCCATCAATCTGTCCTGACTGTCCGTTTCTAATTGTCCTTTCACATATGTTCATGTGCGGGTCAGCTATGCTTATTGGACAGGGGGGAGAACATGTAGCCCACACTCTCTCTCACTCTGTATCTGTCCTTCTCTAGCTCAGCTGGTTGCTGATGCTCAGGGCCTGCTGGTACACTTGGGTCACATCGTCCAGGTCTCCGAGCAGTGAGAAGCTTCCATTGTCTCCAGGAGATCCTGGAGGGCTGCGGTTCACCTTTGCCCCATGGAGAGGGGTGACTGTCTGGAGGCCCCTGAAGCCGGCCATCTGCAGCAGGTCCTCGGCTGACAGGCAGCCCCTGATGTTGGGCTTTGGGGAAGCGTGTGGCCAATCCACTCCCATGGACAGCCCCATCTCTTCACCCACAATGCTGGAGGGTCTGCTTTGGCTCCGAGAAAGGCCTGAATCTGGTGTGGAACCTTCCCCATGAACACCAGCATTTGGGAGGACGCTGTGCGCAGAGTACTTCCCGTTCCTCTTGAGTATGCCCTTCCTCGCCACCCTCTTAGGTGGTGAGCCATTTGGTGGGAGCACCACGCTGCCCCCAAGCAGTTCAGAGGACTCACTGCGCTCAGGGGAAGAGTAATAGCCAGACTCACGCTGCTGACTGTTCTTCAGAATGCCCTTCTTGGGCAAGGAGGGCATTATTTTGGCTGGCGAGCCCCCCAGAGTGTCCTCCCTCTCTGGACTGGAAGCAGACTCAACATCTTGGTAGCAGATTGAGCGACGCAGTTCCACTTCACACAAGCTCTGCGAGCGCTGGTCTCCACTGCTGGCCCGCGTCTTTAGGATACCTTTAGGCCTCTTCAACCCCGGCTTCTCCTCTGGAACTGCCCTGGTGCCTCCATCATTCTCCTTCGAGGATTTCCGGAGGCGCCGGGCTGGAGTGAGCCCAGTGTTGTTGGCAGCAGGATCAGCGTGAGCTGCTTTGCTGGGCTGCGTTTCGGTGCGGTTTTGCCAGTCGATAAAGCGGGCCAGCATGGGTGAGCTGTTCTCTCGCTGAGTCTGGCAGTCACACACACTCGTTTTCCAGCCCCAGTTCACCCACCAGTGGTTGGCGATGTCCTCCACTGTTGCTCGACGGTCCGGGTTTACCATCAGCATCCAGCGGATCAGGCCGCGAGCGTCTGATAGACAGACAGAGTAAACAGAGCTGAGATTAACAGATGGTACCGATCAAAGACCTTTGTATACCAGTTATCTGCATGATGTTATTACAATGGGCATGACCTGCTCACCTGGCATGCAAAGAGCTTTTATAAATAAATAATACAGGAGGCACGAAGCAAAACGAATGACATATATTCAAACTTTTATTTAAGGCTATTATAACTGGGCTAAACTGGAGACTGTTTTAAGAACACTGTAAGTAAATGAGCATGCTACCCTGTCATGGCAAAACCGAGTTAATTAGTTCTTATTAAAATGGTAGTGGGGAATATTTTGTCTTAGTGTGAGGTGGTAGTGAGCACACACACCTGATGACTGTGGTGGTTCCCTGTACTCCCCTTTGCTGATTTGCCGTATGAGCCTTTTGTGGTCTCCTCCATCAAAAGGCATTGTGCCATAGACCAGAGTGTACAGCAACACCCCAAGAGCCCAGCTGTCAACCTGCCCACACATAAGAAAACATTCAAGATCAATATTGTTCACATTTATGTAATCTGGCTTATAAGACTACTAAAACTAGTTTGGGTCATTTAAACCAGCTGACAGGCGGTCAGGCTTATTTGTTCATCCAAAGGTCACTTGTATCCGAGTTTTCTAAAAATTCTGGATCACTCCTCATGCTCTCAGGCCATAGACAATAAATCTGTGATTTGCAACTTGGCTAAATTCTTTAAATGCATAATGTTATTTACTGTCTCCTCATATTTGACATAATCAACCCCACTCATCTTTATTAGCCTTAAATCAAGGAGAACAATAGTCCATAAAACGATATGCACACATAAATCGCCCTCATAATGTCCAGTCTCACTGCACTATGGCTTAAGTGTTTCTGATAGGGAGCGCCGTCTTTCACCTTACTGGCCCCCCCGCTGATTAGTAAGAGGAACAGTCCAGCAATCAGTCGGTGTTAAAGGGAACAATAGCTGATTAGAGCACAGGAAGGTCCACTCCCATGACTGCTGACCTGTCTGACCCAGAGGAGATGAGAGGACCTCTGTAATTTTTGGCCCAGATCCACTGACCCCTGAGCAGGGACGAGAGCAGGACGCAGCCTTTCCCATAGACCAATGAGAGTGTTATGTAAGAACCACAAAAGAGCCAGAGGAATGTAATGTGTATGAGAGAGCGGGTATTGGATTGTACGCATTTTGCAGTCTACAGTGTGTCCGAGTGTGAACATGTGTTTATGTCTGAAATAAGATAGGAAAGGCTAAGAATTCTGATATCCGTTGGAGGCATTCCTGTTCTTGGACAGGCCTTTTCTTTTTCGCTACTCGCTGATGGAACAGAGGGACTATGCTTGGGTGCCGCATTACTGCTGACATCCTGAAAATAGTTGGGCGATTAGTCCTCGTTCCGGCTGGCAAAGTCTCCGATTGTCTAAAACACAGGAAACCGATGCCTGACCGGGTCCTTAGACGAACTCTCCGCCTCCTCGTTCAGGGAAAGAGAGCGAGTTTGAGTATGTACACTTCCTCTGGGACTCTATCAAGGAACAAGCTCATTGTTGCCTTTGCTGTTCTTTCTTTTTTGGCCCTTATCACTCATGTTAATGTACAGTACTGTATGTCTGATTGGGATTTCCCGCTCTGAGTGGAAGTGCTGGAATGTGGTTATGATGTCTTATCTCAGAGTTGTTTGTTTTGTTGTTCGTTTTTGAAGACGTCCAGCTTACAGTCTGGTTTGAAAATAGCAATCTTGTTTTAATGAAAAGGTCTGCGGTGAAGCTATAGCTGAAGTATATTTTGGATGTCCTTGGCATACAGTTACATATTTAAACACACATGGGTAAAGCGGTCTGGGCGGAGTAAGGCTTACCTCTGGTCCTCGGTATGGCCTGCCATTTACAATTTCAGGTGAAGCATACAGTGGGCTGCCGCAGAACGTTTGTAGAAGCTTGTCTTTGTGGTAGAGGTTGGACAAGCCAAAGTCAGCTATCTGGAAAAGGAAAGACTCTGAATGTAAGGGAACGTTCTAAAATGGGCAAAACCGCAGTTATATAAATATATACTTTGATGCATTTATGTGAAATTGTTCTGAGCTTACCTTTATATTGCAGTTGTCATCCAGTAACACATTTTCCAGTTTTAGATCCCTGTGCACCACTCCATTCTGAAAGACATCACCAGCACCATAAACTCTTGTGTTTTTCACACAATCCTGTCCCAATCGTGACCCAGACATTTACATTTATGGCATTTGGCAGACGCTCTTATCCAGAGCGACTTACAATGTGATCATTTTACACAGGGAGGCGAAGGCGGTGTTGGGAGTCTTGCCCAAGGACTCTTATTGGTATAGTGTAGGGTGTTTACCCAGGTGGGGATTGAACCCCAGTCTACAGCATAGAAGGCAGAGGTGTTACCCACTACACTATCCATGTCTAGATCTCATCACCATGACGGCATGTTTTCTTTTTCACAGTGACCTTTCCAAAATGAATGTGTCTCCCAGTTAGGATACATCTTTCATTATGAACAAATGTTCTGATGCCCACGTCTGAATCTGGAGTGAATCTCTGAATACACTGTAGAGCTTTATATCACAGGTGTCCCGGCAGAAAGGTCATGGAAAAGTAGTTGTATTTTGTGTGGGAAAGAGAAAATATGATTTTTGGCTGTTTAGTGAAACACTTTGCATGTTTCAAATCAATTCACCAGGGTGACAGCATGTGTCCGTGCAAGCATACGCACAGATAGACACACACTCTCTTTCCCACACAAACGCACATGCTACACCACTCAAGTTGTATCTTGCACATCCCCCGTTCTGCATAAAAACAGCTCTGCCTCGACCTCACAAACGTAGCCCTGGCGACCTCTCAGCCAGATCTGATGTGCTGTGGTCAGCAGGGCCACGGCTGGAATCCCCCAGCTGAGGAGCTGATGACATCATTCGCCCAGCTGTGCTGACGTTAAGAGCTTCTCTGTCCAGAACCTGCTAGGACCTCCGTCTAGCAGACGTGGCACTTTTTTCCTGGGGTCTGCTCAAGCCACTTCTGACAAGCTCCTAGCCCAGGGGTGCACAGCTGTGCACAACACTGGCACAGTTTGGTGATTTACCTGCTCAAACACACCTGATTACATGCATACATTAATTGCCAGGTTTAGTGGGTGTATTTGAGCTGTGCTGGACACCTGCCCTCCAGCACCTGAGTCGTGCACCCCTGTCCTATTATGATTTCATTAAAACCGGTTTCTGATCAACGTCTACACACATGATCACCAACGTATGAGATGAGAATAAACTGATGAGGTCCATATGCTTCAGTGCAGTGGTCACCAACCATGGTTCTGGAGATCAACCTTCCTGCAGAGTTTAGTCCCAGCCACAATCTGCCAAAGCTGCTCCAGCTAATTCATTATTATCTGAGCTGAGAGGGAACAAGAGCCCCCGCTCCCCGGCTCGTCCACCACTATTGAACGTGAGGCCAATTAAAGTGGCCTTGCCACAAGCCAGAGGCAGTGCCCAGGAAGCAAGACTCGGGACTCACATGCCACCCCTTGACTTCGCGGGGCTTCATCTGGGCTCTCATAGCTGTCATCGGGGTCCAGGGGATGGGCACATGCCACAGTTACTTAAATATAAATTACAATTCTAAAAATTTAATTTAGTAAAGTTAATATGGTGAGATTTTAAGTCATCTTAGGTTATTTCGGTCATGAAACAACATAAATGGAATCTAATGTTCTCAAATAACATTAACAAAGTATCATGAGGAGCCAAAACTGCTTCAGATGGTTGGACACAAGGAGTTTAGCCCCTGTGCCACACACAAATGTGAAGTGACAGAATGACGGTTCCAGGCGGAGTCTTGCCGCTCACCTTGTGACAGTGGTGCACCGCTGAGACAATCTGTCTGAAGAAATGTCTCGTCTCTCTCTCGCTGAGCTTCCGCCGCTCGCTGATGTAGTCGTACAGCTCTCCTTTGCTGGCATACTCCATTACAATCACAATCTTATCCTTGTTCTCGAACACTGCGTATGCAGAGACGGACAGAGAGAAAATACACACACTGTGATTACACTGCTTACGTTCTTTATGCTTGATTATCATGCTTATCCATTTCTAGCAGTCAAGCTGGGTTGAATACCAGACATGGGGAATCAGCCTAGGCAGCTTGTTTAAATGCACCAGCTCATTCTAATTGATTCTGTGCTAGTTAAAGCGGGGCATTTCTGCTTCCTGCCATGGCTAGGGGCCATGCTGCTGATGTGCCAGTGTATGGGGTGGCAGAACTCCAGCCAGTCTGGCTTCAGTCATGGTCACACCGATTAGGAGCTGCCGCAGGCCTCGCGAGCTGCCAGAGTTAACAGGTGTGATGTGCAGAGTGGGTGTTCGTGTGAGAGACAGAAGGAGACTAGTGAAAGAGGCTGCAGAGTGATGGGTACTTATGTAAGGCTGTCCTGGGACAAAAGTTATTGTACAGTGTATCACTAAACCACCACATCAGTCACGTCCACTTATGTCGCATGACACACACACAGAATTGTCCTTTGGCTTTACACATACAATTACCTCAGTACTCATCTGATTTAAGTGACATATAATGTGGTAGAATCAGCTGTTTTCTGTGACATCCAATAATAGCTAGCTAACTCCTGTTTGAGCTCCAGGGCAATAATAGGATTCATTTATAAAGCACATTTCTCACGAATAAAGATGCTTTACAATAGGGTCAACAGTATAAACATCACATAAACAAAGACTACCAGTACAGTCTGGAATCAAAACAGGAAGACAAATCAAACCATGAAAACATGAGGGCCATTTCATCATCGGCCAAAAGCATAACACTCTGTAAATGTTTACATCCCCTGTTTACGTACAAACAGACAGAATAAAACTACTTCCCTCTCCCTGCTTTCTTTCCGAGTATACAATCACCCACATGTCCGGCCGGACACTGAAGGACGACAGACTGCTGAGCCCTCCTGCTGCCCACTTCAGACCAGCTGCCCACGCCCCAGCTGCCACCACCTGCCTTGGACTGGCTGCCCACCCTACACTGATGTTCTCATAGACTCCCAGCTATTACTAATACCATTATTACTGCTATTAATATTAGTAATATAATCACTTGTAGGTAGTTTGACCAGAGGAGGACGGGTCCCCCCCGGTGAGCCTGGTTCCTCCCAAGGTTCCTTCCTCAGTTCTGAGGGAGGTTCTCCTTGCCACTGTTGCCCCTGGCTTGCCCACCGGGGGGTTTCTGTACATTCTTACAGTCCTGTTGAAACTTTGTCTTTTCCGAAATTCTGTAAAGCTGCTTTGTGACAACATCCGTTGTAAAAAGCGCTACAAATAAATTTGATTTGATAATTTTGAGCATGGTCTTGAAAGAACCAGCAGAGATTATAGAGTGCTCAGTTTGCACAGTTTAGGAGACCCTGAAAGTATGGACAGTGATGTAATCATTACCAAACGACCGGAGAACTCCACAAAAGTCCTGTAAGGTAAAGTAAGCTCTCCATTCAATACGTTTCCCTCGCATGGACAAAGTAAGATCATTTCCACGGTGACCCGCTTTTGTTTGCTGCTTGTGGGAAGCAGGTTCCCATGGCAGCGCTCGTTGGAGCGCACGGACAACAAGGATTCCCACTGATGAGGTGGGTTTCCTTAAGCCTAGCACCAGTTGTCAGTGCGCAAACAGCCAGTCAGCGAAGAACTTCACCATCACACTGATGCCATTTAGATGGTCTGAGCATTGTTCAGGGTTGTATTTGGTATAAAAAGGCCAAAAACACATGCAGCACTTTCATGGTGATGCATCACTCATGTGAATAATCCAGTAACTACTTTGAACTGCTCAGTAACTGCTGTGAAACTAACATGCAAGATATGTAGTTACATTAGAGTGAGGATTTAAACTGTGCAGTTTAAGGGATTAAGAACGGCAGCGGTTCTGCTCTTTGACCTGTGGTAGCTGTCCAGCCCCCTCCACTGCACTGTGATTACCTCACTCAAACTAATCTGTTTTAGCCACGGGTGAGTGGGCGCACTCTGTTTCGGCACCGTCTCCTCCAGTGTCTCAGACTGACGCCAGATCAGTATAATGGCCCCTGACTGTGGGCACGGTGGGACTCCACAGCCTCTGCATCTCCCTCTCCTTCAGCAGAGAGGCAGAGGAAGGCTTCAGCTTGGCCTTGCTTGGCAGATTCACAGCGAAGTCCGCCATTCAAAAGGCAGCATCTTTAGACATTCCATTCCACTGCATCCGTTTCAAAACGCCCCAAATCGCGTGAAGGAAATATTTGTCACGAAAGATATACTGGCCTCTTATGTTTTGAGTGGTTCACTCTTGCGAAGGTCAAGACTGGTCATGTTAAATGGGGGTCTGATTTATGATTCTCTATCGCTAGAGGGCCGTAATGGGCCCCTGTTTCTACATCTGCCGCTGTTTTCACTCCTGTGGGACGTTAACACCGTTAATTTTGATGCTGGTGAGTAAAGGTCTAGGCCTCTAGGCCACAGTAACACAAAACATACAACATAAAGACATATTTTGTGAAAGTTACAGCATCTTGAACACACACACACACACACACACACATTTTCTGAGCCATTTCGTCCTCAAGGTCGCGGGGGGGGGGGTGGTAGAGCCTATCCCAGCGGTCATCGGGCGGAAGGCAGGATACACCCTGGACAGGTCGCCAGTCCATCGCAGGGCAGACAGACAGACAGACATACACAATCACACACACACTCATGCCTAGGGGCAATTTAGCGTGCTCAATCGACCTGACTGCATGTCTTTGGACTGTGGGGCGTCTTGAACAGATATAGTAAATTGGATTTATGGAATTAATTTCCATAGAAAATCCTTTTTTTTTTAGCCTGTATTTATTTTAACTTTAGAAAACTACCCATCTCACTTACAGTTTACCCATCTCACTAACAGATACCGTATTAACACAGGAAAGTGTTAAACCTTGCAGAGAACAGACCAGTTCTTTGTTCGACGCACTGTGCACTGTGTGATTTTTGTCAAGACTGCTCACTCCTGAGTTATGAATGGTGTAGCAAAATCATGCGAGTCAAATAACTATACAATGTGCTATAAATATCACTGAACATCTGGGGAACACTAAACTGGGCAAGGAATTATGTTGTACAAGCATTAATTAGAAGAACGGGGAAGGACGACCGACTGCCGAGCCCTCCTGCTACCCACTTCAGACCAGCTGCCCATGCCCCAGCTACCACCACCGGCCTTGGACTAGCTGCCCACCCTACACTGATGTTCTCATGGACTCCTAGCTATTCCTAATACCAATATTACTGCTATTAATATTAGTAGTATAATCACTTGTAGGTAGTTTGACCAGAGGAGGATGGGTCCCCCCTGGTGAGCCTATAAATATCACTGAACATCTAGGGAACACTAAACTGGGTAAGGAATTATGTTGTACAAGCTGTATCAAAGTTAATACATTAATTAATGACCTTTTTTTAAATCTAGCATCTTTAATACGTTCTTGTAGTCTTACTATTCGCACCATCCATAGTTGCAGCCTAAAGCCCAGCTGCTTGTGCCATTTTTCTGAGACTGTAGACCTAAATGGTAAGTACCACTGGTAATCAGTGAAGGATGGAAAGCCTTAAGCAAGCAAAACAAAGTACAGATGCGCTTAATACCAGTAACGTTGTCCGGCAAAAAGCTGTGCTTACACTGGACGGTGGTTGTGGATGAACAATGCATAAATCAATCAAACTACAAATGCAACAAGAAAATAGAAAGCTATTCGTAACATAACATAGCAGTGGGGGGCAGGGAACCAGCCCTGTGACTGGACTCCTCGGCTGACAGTCCATGACTGAAGTGCCCTTGAGCAAGACACCTAACCCCCAACTGCTCCCCGGGCGCTGTGGATAGGGCTGCCCACCGCTCCGGGCAAGTGTGCTCACTGCCCCCTAGTGTGTGTGTGTTCACTAGTGTGCACGTATGTGGGGGTTTCACTGCACGGATGGGCGAAACGCAGAGTTTTAATTTCACAGTGTGCAAACACAGAGACACATGGTTGTAAATTCCTCTTCTTGCAGTTTGGGAGAGAGAGGGCTCCTATTGCAGAGGAGCTGAAACATGCAGCCACTGTTGCTTGTTTTCACCCTATTGCACGCCACTCTTTGTTCACATAAGGAAAAGAACGTTACTGAATTACTGAAAGCCTGTTTTGTCCACTTGGTTCGCTCATACAGCCATAACAAAGTTATCACTATTGATTATTCTATATGTTTGACAGCCCTTAGCAGTACACACCCATACTGACCTTCGTATATTGAGATAATGTGTGGGTGGCGTAGGGAAGACATGATCTCGATCTCTCTGCGGATGTGAACCATGTCCTGGTCATCTTTGATCTTCTCCTTACGGATAGACTTAATTGCCACCTGAAAAGCAGGAAGAGAAACAACACCTTTAGCTTTTTATGTTGCTCGCTTAAATAGCAATATTACACACAGAAGTTGATATTTTCAGGTAGACCGTTTACAGTATGGTCAGTTAGAATAAATCCAGAGAAGGTTTTCATCCCATGTGTAAAGATATAGATTATTCCCTTCTGCTGCACCGACACTCCTTTGTTGATTAGATATTGACTGGTCCTAAAAGCAGCTGATTGACTGATCATCTTGACAGATGTGAAGTATAGAGTGATATTGATTACACCATCTGAGGTTAAACATTTCTGATGAAAGGTTAGAAAAGAAAGGTTGCATTTTAGGGGCTTCCCAGCTGAGCAGCACAGGGGTCACGGATCGTCAAGGAAAGCCCCGTTCTCCAATAGCTTTCCGGAAGAGGCAAAAAGAGTGAGGTAAGGGCTTCCTGTCTCTAAACAGCTTACGGGATGACTTGTCGGCTTTGTCTTGCTTGGAATTCACCAGCCAACACTTTGGAACAGTTGAAACCAAACAATGATGGGACTCTGTGGTGGCCAGATCACATATCAGAGATATGGTATCCTAACACTGGCCATGTTTAAGAGTTCAGAGTAAGAGCACTGATCTAAGCTTGGGTCTCATCAGGTCACGGAATTTTATTTAGTGCAAGATAAAAAGCATAAGCTGATCTTAGATCGGTGCTTTTACTCCAAGACGTTTGATGAATGTGGGCTATTGTTGGCTTCAATGACTCAGACCATTTGAATATACACTTTATATCCTTTTCTAAATGTAGCAGCCCAGTATCTCTAAATAGGCTGCAGAGCTGAAGTTTTGAAGTTGTAGCGAGAGCATCTAACCTTGACTGAAAGTAGGTTCCTGAAAGGACGAGGCATCTCAGGAGACCGTGCGCCACAGAAGTTATTATTAGCCATTCCACTTCCACACTCGCCAAAACTGAGGGTAGCACAGATCCACAGCTACAGTTCCGTGCATCAGCCTCAGGCTCCTGTGGCTGCTTGCACAAAATATCTTCAATATTTATCTTATACGCTTAAGGGATATATTTATCTATGCTAAGAGGTGTAGTTAAGCGCACTGCAATAAACATCTTAACAGCCTTGTTTTTGTTTGAGGTTAAAAGGCCAAAAACGGCTTTATCGTCAGCTTCCTGACAGGTTTGTATTGTTGGGAATACACGCCACTGAACTCTCTTACTGAGCTTTAAGGGACGGTTTCAACTTCAAGCCAAAGTGGGAATTCAGTGAGCTGGAAGGGTGAAAACCAGGGATTATGTCTACAGGAAGTCTGCTGCATGTTCCTGCGCTGACTCACAGAACAGGCTGAGGGAAGTGGCACTCAGAGTGCAACTTCCTCTCTGGGCAGAGTCATTCACAAGACCACTCCACCTCCACCAATCCAGCCTTTTAGGGCAAAATTAGCACTGCTGACCAATGCCCCCAAAAATGTGATTCTCTGGACAAAGAACAGTGCCTGTGGTGGTGATTATATCGGTATGGTCATAATGTTCGGCATGGCTCGGGATGTGTGTAATAAGCTAAATGATTTTATAGGCTTATCAGTAGATAAATGTGCTCTATCGTTATGGTACAAACACTGAGAGAAGCTCAAATGTGTTCAAATCAGTGCCTCAGAGACAATGACCTTCTGCACACCTGGGCTGCTGGAGTCAGTTGCTAATTTAAGCCCCGTTTGATGGGCCTAATGTAATGTGCATGTGTGTAGGCACATACACACACACACACACACACACACTCATTTTCTAAGCCACTTCTCCCTCAGGTTCGCAGGGTCGGTGCTGGAGCCTATCCCAGCGGTCATCGGGCGGAAGGCAGGATACACCCTGGACAGGTCGCCAGTCCATCACAGGGCAGACAGACAGACACAGACAGTCACTCACACCCAGGGGCAATTTAGCATATCCAATTGGCTTGACTGCATGTCTTGGGACTGTGGGAGGAAACCGGAGAACCCGGAGGAAACCCACGCAGACACGGGAAGAACATGCAAACTCCACACAGAGAGGACCCCGGTCGCCCGACCGGGGAATCGAACCCAGGCCCCCCTCGCTGTGAGGCGCCAGCGCTGTAAACACATATACTGGGGTTTAAAATATCATCAACTATTTAAAATATTATAAACCAGAAGGCAACCAGGCAACAGAAGGTAATTTCAATAATTCGACCTTTTTTAGGGGAAAAACAAGAAATTATCAAACCATATAGACTGTACTATAAATCTATTTCTAATCTCCTTCTCATCTGCCTCAAGGTTTAATTGCCACTTTTAAAATATCAGCTATTCTGTATTCATTATTTCATGGAAATAATCATTCTCAGCTTTCGCAGTCATTATGGAATTAGAATCATGTTCTGCACTTGTGAAACTCACCTATAAATGTTTCTGAAGAACACAGACAGTGCGCTACAACAGAATAACTGTCCCTTTCAGGCCTGGCCCTAATTATAGTGAAAGCATAAACTCATTAAAGTCACATTGCAGCCTGCAGGCAGGCCACGCTGAGGGAAGCAGACCCAGACACGCCCGCGCAGGGCTGTTAGTCCAGGCCAGCCAGGGCTACGGATCATTAAGCAGGGCTGCGTTTGATGAATATGCCAGCTGGCTTGAGGCTTCTCCCAGTTCTAAGCTCGGTCTAAAGGAAGGTCCTATCACTCTTGCACAACAGACCAGTGCATTGTTTGAGCAAGACAGACAACAGGTGTGCTGTTTTTATCTGAGTGGCAGCTCAGGAGAAAGGCTATACGCCGATGCAGTGGGGCGTGGATAAAGCTTAAGGCAACCACGTCACACGAAATTACACACAATACATCTCCAGTGTGGATGCACAGAAAGGAATGGTCTCTTTCTCTCCTTCTCTTTCTCCCTCCCTCTCTCTCTAATGCACGCACATACAGGCACATATACTTTAGGACTTAATACATGGGAAGAACAGTTTACAATAGGACAATATGATATTATCATCGTGATGATTTACATCAGAATATACTTTTCCAGGTTAGATAGCACATAGTGTAATTACTCCAGTTAATCCACGAGTTTGAGTCAGGTGCCTGTTAGGATGATTTAGTCATTCCTTAACCACCACTTAGACTGGAAGAGCACGCTATGAGTCTGAGAATGCACTGTGCCCATTACCTCAGTCAGGTGAGTCTGCTTTGTTTATGCACGCGAACGCACGTGTTTGAGCGTGCATTTTTTTTGTGCTGCCCCCTTCTACAAAGTCACTCTGCTCTTATTTACACCAAAGAGCTTGTGCACGAGAGGCATTAAGACAACAGGCATTTGTTGGAACGTTCAAGAAAGTCTTGCTCCACTCTCTCACGATTCTCCCTCTCATCGGCTTCTTAGCACACAGACGCCAGACAGACAGAAGACTCTCAGAGACATAACGTGTTTGTAATTCCCCCCCAGCATTCCAAAAGAGTGGAAACTTTTTCCACCCTCTTACCATGCCGGACTGGAATAACAACAGAAGCATGTGGGCTGGTGCCCTTCAAAAAGGTGCACATCAACAAACTACGGGAGACTCTCAGAGAGCGACTGGTAGAGCACTCAAACCCTTCTTTGCGGTAACAACAGCAGTTCTGGCATCATGAACCTGCCATCAAACACTGCCATCCGAAGAGTCACTGCTGACCACTAGCTTGCAGGTAATGTGGCTTTAGACTGCTTGTTTGCAGCCATAAGAACCTCACACCTCACTGTGAGCACGTGCTGGCATTAGAAAAGGCATAAAAACACTTGCACTCAAATCGACCCGACTCTGCGCTACCCAAGATCCAGCCTTTTTCTTAGGATTAGTGTACTGACCTACTTTCGCTAAAGCCGAAGTGGGTTATCCCAGTTTTTGACCTATCTTTGTTTATGTCATTTCACAGGAGGCTTGTGCCTGAATCCTAATTCTGCGTCAAGTGAAAGCAGTAAGCCGTGAACCTTTCAGAGCGGCTCAGAACACTTGGCTACAAAACACACGTGTAATTGACATTAACATATTCAGCATGCTTCACATAACAACCTTTGAACTCTCCTGTAAAACACATTGGTTGCCTGACCCTGGCTCTGGAGGTACGGAAGAGCTCTTGCCCCATGTAACTGCGCGTGTAACTGCAGTCATTAAAAGTGCTTCCATAACATTATGCCTTGTAGATTTGGGACATCCCAGAAGCTGAGTGCTGTTCCCTATACCAGTGCTTCCCGACTCGAGTCCTGGAGTACCGCTATACCAACTTCAGTACATCTGAATGAACCTGTCAGCTAATTAACAAGCACTTCAGGAGTTGACGTGTGTGTGTGTGTGTGTGTGTGTGTGTGTGTGTGTGTGTGTGTTAAGAGCAGGAAAACCCTATAATGTGCAGTCCGGGAGGGATGGGGGGATGGGGGGGGTACTACAGGCCCATTGTGCTATACAAGTAAACACAAAAATGTGCTCTCATAAGTTCCGTCAGTACTGGTATCTACATCTGCAAGCCCAACTGTTACAACACCACTACAGCCAGGATGAGGAGATCCAGAACCTGCTGGTCCAGCGTTTTCTAATCCTGGGCGCATACTTACCAAATATCTCTGAGCAGTTCCAATAACAGCTTACGTCTTTTACATAAGACCCGAGGAGAAATAGATGAACTGATGAGATCCGATCATAGATCAATGCTCTTACTCTGAGATGCTTGATAAATAACAGGTCCTGTTACCACTTGGATCAAACATCTTACACATCGCTGCCGTCGGAACAAAACCTCGTATCTCCATTTTTGTCGTTTTTCAGGTTTCGACATAATTTGAAACTGTCTGTTGTTCTCTATATGCCGTGTAAACTTCATAATGAATGGACGAAAAGAAACAGCCCAAAATTACTTGGTAAAAATTCTGGTTCCATTGTCTTACATTAAAAATGAAGTCAGTTTTTTCCTTCTCCTGTAAAGTTACCATTTTGGAGATACGAGGTTTTGCCCCGACAGCAGCGATATGATTCTTCGGTTAAACGTTAAAGTACTGAATCCCTAAGGTAACATTATTTTATATACTTTTTTTAACGAGGCATGGGTACGAATTTCTATATTGAGGCCATGAGCTAGATTTTTCATAACACGTGGCCCCAATATGTTAATTTGTGGCCTCGGTATATTAATTCGTGGCTTATTAAAAAATAATCACTGTGTCAACTTAAGGGCTCCACATTTAGCTTAAGATACTTAATAGGTGCTTAAAATTTAATTTTAGAGCAGTGAATTTGTTTCAATGTTGCAACTGTCAAAAAATGCTGAAACACACACTTCAGATCTGAATCGGTGAAGATGTTTTATGAAGGCGACCACCGGTCCTCACACTGCACAGTTCAGTGTTCTCCCTTTTCTAACACGCCCCCTTTCTCCTCACGACGGACTTGCAAGATGGTTCAGGTGCGAAACTCTGGGAAACTGCAGCAGAGTCAGGCGACAGTGACGCGCGGTACAGGTGGGCTTCTGTATGTGCGTCAGGTGTGTAACTCACTCACCACTCGGCCGGTGTGCTTCTCCACAGCCTTCTTCACCTTCCCGTACGTGCCTCTGCCCAGCGTCTCCAGCAGCTCGTAGCGGTGCTTCAGGTTGTGCTTGTGGTGGTGTTTCTTCACGCTGGAGCCTCTCCTCAGCGCGAGGGCAGGCGGGACTTCACCCGGAGGAAGGTCCACAGGCAGCGGCGTGTCTGCGGCGGCCGGCTGCTGCTCTCCACAGCCCGGCTCCATTCCTCACTCACTCCTGGAGTCTGCTCCGCGCTCACCGCCGACACGCCTCGCTCATGAGAGAATATTCACTCCAAAAAGTGTGGACAACACTCGCTTCGGTGTCCCGAGGCTCTTCAAGCCCTGTGGTTATCTGTTCTAACCGTCCGTGCTGGTCTGAATCAGTGTGACGGGAGCGGCTGCTGCTCACATGTGGAGAGGAACAGTGGCCCGCTGAGCAGCTTAACTGTACCGGCCCGAAGCCCCCTCCCTCCTGTACTCCCCTCTCCCCTCCCCTGCTCTGCTCTCCAATGTAAACGAGAGGAAAGCAGGCTGAAGGCGGGCTTTACGGGCCCCACTCACCACACTGAAGTGTGTGAGTGTGTGTGTGCGACCAGTCCTTCTGTGCTAGTGGGGACCGCATGAGCAGGGGTCCTCAGTAATGACCGCGCCTCTCACTTTTAAAGGGCTCATATCATGGAAAATGGGACTTCCTTTGCCTTTTTAAATGAAAGTGATTGATGTGAAGTTTCAAAACGTACCGTTCACTGCCCTGTCCACCTTTTTGAGTGCGTTGTTTTTGTGATGTCACAAAAACGACCTTGTTTACATGTCACCCTATTCTGTCACCAGCAGTGTGGTCCACCCACTGACAGTAAAGTTATAAGGAGGGTTGCTTTTTGAATGGTTACTCTGTGTTGTGCCTCAATTAAAACAATTATATATGTCTTATGTATGTCTTAAAGGTGCAGTAACGAAAGCCACCTGGTTCATTTTTAGGGGCTGGAAACTGGTTTTGAGGAACTTTTGTGGTATATCAATCCACATAAATGCCATATGTGGACCTTGGGCATAGTAACACATACAACCCTAATTCCAGTGAAGTTGGGACGTTGCGTAAAACATAAATAACAGAATACGATGATTTGCAAATCCTTCAACCTATATTCAACCGAATACACTACAAAGACGAGATATTTAATGTTCAAACGGATAAACTTTATTGTTTTTTGCAAATATTCACTCATTTTGAATTTGATGCCTGCAACACGTTCCAAAGAAGTCGGGGCAGGGGTGTGTTTACCACTGTGTTACATCACCTTTCCTTTAACACTCAACAAGCGTTTGGGAACTGAGGACACTAATTGTTGAAGCTTTGTAGGAGGAATTCTTTCCCATTCCTGCTTGATGTACAGCTTCAGCTGTTCAGCAGTCCGGGGTCTCCGTTGTCGTATTTTGCGCTTCATAATGCGCCACACATTTTCAATGGGAGATGGTCTGGACTGCAGGCAGGCCAGTCTAGTACCCGCACTCTTTCACTACGAAGCCACGCTGTTGTAACACGTGCAGAATGTGGCTCGGCATCGTCTTGCTGAAATAAGCAGGACGTCCCTGAAAAAGACGCTGCTTGGATGGCAGCAGATGTTGCTCCAAAACCTGTATGTACCTTTCAGCATTAATGGGGTCACACAGATGTGCCAGTTACCCCTGCCATGGGCACTAACAGCCCCCCACACCATCAGAGATGCTGGCTTTTGAACTTTGCACTGATAACAATCCGGACAGTCCTTTTCCTCTTTGGCCCGGAGGACACGACGTCCATGATTTCCAGAAACAGTGTGAAATGTGGACGCGTCAGTCCACAGGACACTTTTCCACTCTGCGTCAGTCCATCTCAGATGAGCTCGGCCCAGAGAAGCCGGCGGCGTTTCTGGGTGGTGTTGATATGTGGCTTCGCTTTGCATGGCAGAGTTTTAACCTGCACTTGTAGACGGAGCGACGAACTGATGGAGTTCACTGACAGTGGTTTTCCGAAGTGTTCCTGAGCCCATGTGGGAATATCCGTTACAGAATGATGTGGGTTTTTAATGCAGTGCCGCCTGAGGGGTCGAAGGTCACGGGCATTCAGTGTTGGTTTTCTGCCTTGCCGCTTACCTGCAGAGATTTCTCCAGATTCTCTGAATCTCTTGATGATATTATGGACTGTAGATGATGAAACCCCTAAATTCCTGCAGTTGCACGTTGAGAAACGTTGTTCTTAAACTGTTGGACTATTTTCTCACGCAGTTGTTCACTAAGTGGTGAACCTCGCCCGTCCTTGCTTGTGAACGACTGAGCCTTTCAGGGCTGCTCCCTTTATACCCAATCATGACACTCACCTGTTTCCAATGAACCTGTTCACCTGTGGAATGTTCCCAACAGGTGTTTTTTGAGCATTCCTCAACTTTCCCAGTCCTTTGTTGCCCCTGTCCCAACTTCTTTGGAACGTGTTGCAGGCATCAAATTCAAAATGAGTGAATATTTGCAAAAAACAGAAATGTTTATCAGTTTGAACATTAAACATCTCGTCTTTGTAGTGTATTCAATTGAATATAGATTGAAAGGGATTTGCAATTCATCGTATTCTGTTTTTATTTATGTTTTACGCAACGTCCCAACTTCATTAGAATTGGGGTTGTACAAAAATCTAGGATACAGTCCCTTTAAATCTCTGTTTAGTGTGTGTGTATGTGTGTGTGTGTGTGTGTGTGTGTGTGTGTGTGTGTGTGTGTGTGTGAATGTGTAGGCTACTTATTCTGTACGCTTACAAGTGCACACTTTAACATCATCATCATCATCTCTGTCATCGTCATTGACCACTTAGTCCAGATAGGGTCGCGGTAGCAGTTGGGGGAGCAGAGAATCCCAGATGACCCTGACCCCTGCAGCTCATTCCTAGGGACCCCAAGCCGCTCTCAGGCCAACTTGGAGATATAATCCCTCCAGCGGGTCCTAGGACAACCATGGGGTCTTGTCCCAGTGGGCCGTGCCTGGTACACCCCCACCGGGAGGTGCCCAGGGGGCATTCGGATCAGATGCCCGAGCCACCTCAGCAGGCTCCTCCACATTGAGAGGAGCCTGCTGAGGTAGCTCGGGCTCTACTCCGAGCTACTCCCGGATGGCCCTGCGCAGAGGCTCATTTCTGTTATTGTGATTATATAAATAAGTGCAGATAACTGTTTGTCATTTTTTGTTCATTATTCATTTTTTGTTCAAGCCTAAAGTGGCTTTATTAAATAATTGGTTAATTCTTCCTACTAGATGTTGAGAGTAGCTCCAGCTCAAACAAATCTTACTTACTGCTGCCCTCCTTCAGGTGTTATAGCACCAGGCTGAAGTTACAGCTTTTGTATCTTTCATAAAGCCCATCTCAAATTCTGCATTCTTTTTGTTGTGATGTAAACATAATTATGAAAGCTAATGACTGGAAATCATTGCGGTCAGCTTTACAATCAGGAGATTATATAACAATTGTAAGAGGCCTCGTCCTTCACTTTCAAATATGCCTTTACCTTTAATTCTGTGTGTGTGTGATGTGTTTGGTTATGGTTAGGGTCAGCTTTGTGTGTGTGTGTGTGTGTGTGTGTGTGTGTGTGTAAAATTCCAAGAAGCGAGGACATTTTCACTGGTCTTCAGGTTCTTAGTTCAAAACATGTTTTTACTTTACAAAACTAACTGTGTGGTATGTCTGTGTATGGTTGTAGTTAGGCTTTGTGTGAGTGTGTGTGTTAGTGTGTGTGTGTGTGTGTGTGTGTGTGTGTGTGTGTGTGTGTGTGTGTGAGTGTGTGTGTGTGTGTATGTGTGTTGGCCACTCTGTATTAGTTTCAAGTTTCAAGTTTATTTGTCATTTGCACAACATGTCAGGACATTTATGCAATGCTTATGGTGAAGCTCAGGAAATCACTCTTCAGAAAGTAAATAAGTAAAAGTGAAATATAAAAAAGACAAATTGAAAATATTAAATATACAGAAAAATATAGAGACAATATACATTTTAAAGTGGCTTAAGTGACTCAGTGTTATTGTTCTTTAAAGTGACTTAGTGTTAAGGTGCTATTGTCCATAGCAGAGATGATATAATAATAATGCAGACAAAGTGACTGAGTGAAAATAGTAATTGGGGAGCTTCACAGCTTGTTCAGAAGCCTGAGAGCCTGTGGGTAGAAACTGTTCATTAACCAGGTTGTTCTAGCATGTATGATGGTGAACAGGCAGTGTGCTGGGTGACTGCTGTCCGACCAGATCTTTTTGATTGAATTTGATTGAATTCGTGAGGACCAGGTGTCTTCTAAAGAAGTAAAATTCTAAGAATCAAGGATATTTTGTTTGCACTCACTTGAAAACATTTTTAAATGGAATTGCATCTTTTACTATTAATGCAAACTGCATGGAATTTGTGTGTGTGTTTATGCATAGATGCTGGTATTGGTGCAACAGGAATAAAAGGTAACACTCACAATTGTATTAAAAGATAGTAAACAATGTGTGATATCTGCAAGGGCACTGGTATACATTTGCACATTTTTCAAATATCTATGATTTTCTGATATATTTCCATTTTTGATACTTTTACGCTCGCTCCTGTACATTTCAAAATCAAATATCCATTTTACTTCACTACTTTCTGTGGCAGTGTGTTGTTACATGATTCTCTGAAGTGGGTGAAGACTTAATTTTTTGCTCTGCAGAGAGATCATAACATATTAAAATTCCAGATGCATATAATTTACCCTCTCTCTGGTTCCATGTACTTGATGGACTTTGATAAAGCTTTTCTGCAGGCTTTACCCTTTATCTTTATCCTTTTAGTGCTTTTAGGCTGCTGTATGTAGCCTTCAAATGCATACATGAGACACTGAAAATTAATTTCCGTCTGTGCCTTTCTGAAATTTTACATATATTGATATAAAGTGCTGCCCTGTGATGGACTGGTGACCTGTCTAGGGTGTTTTCTGGCTTCCTCCCATTGAGCAGTGGGGTAGCCTCCAGCAATTCAGATGATGAATGAATGAATGAATGATATAAAGTGTTATATTATACTATATTATGTACAGTATCTCACAAAAGTGAGCACACCCCTCACATATCTGCAAATATTTTATTATATGTTTTCATGGGACAACATTAAAGAAATTAAACTTGAATGCTGTCCTCTGAAAATAACTAAACCCACAGCCATTAAAATCTAAATAGCTGGTAACACAAGTGAGTCCACCACACAGTAAACATGTCCAAATTGAGCCCAATTGTATCAATGTCACTCCCTGGTGTCATGTGACTCGTTAGAGTTAGAAGGTTCAGGTGTGAATGGGGAGCAGGGCTTTTAAATTTGGTGTTTTTGGTACAATTCGCTCATACCGGCCACTGGATATTCAACACGGCACCTCATGGCAATGAACTCTCTGAGGATGTGAGAAATAGAATTGTTGCTCTCCACAAAGACGCCTAGGCTATAAGAAGATTGCTAAAACCTTGAAACTGAGCTATAGCACGGTGGCCAAGGTCATACAATTGTTTTCCAGGACAGGTTCCACTTGGAACAGGCCTTGACAGGGTTGACCAAAAACATTAAGTCCATGTGTTCAGGGTGATATGCAGAGGTTGGCTTCAAAAATAGATGCATGAGTGCTGCCAGCATTGCTGCAGAGGTTGAAGAAGTGGGATGTCAGCCTGTCAGTGCTCAGACCATATGCCACACAACGCATCAACTCAGAAGGAAGCACAAAAAAGCCCAGAAATAGTTTGTGAAGACAAGCAGTCCAAGAATACGGATTACTGGAACCATGTCCTGTGGTCTGACGAGACCAAGATAAACTTGTTTGGCTCAGATGGTGTCCAGCATGTGTGGTGGCACCCAGGTGAGGAGTACCAAGACAACTGTCTCTTGTCTGCAGTGAAGTATGGTGGTGGTAGCGTCATGGTCTGGAGCTGCATGAGTCCTGCCGGCATTGGGGAGCTGCAGTTCATTGAGGGAAACATGAATTCCAACATGTATTGTGACATTCCGCATGGCAGTTTTCCAACTTGCCATGCTGAAGGTAAAGGAGATGGACTGGCCAAGTATGTCTCCATACTTAAACCCAATTGAGCACATGTGGACATCCTCAAGTGGAAGGAGGAGGAGTGCAAGGTGTCTAACATCCACCAGCTCCGTGATGTCACCATGGAGGAGTGGAAGAGGATTCCGGTAGCAACCTCTGCAGCTCTGGAGAATTCCACTTAGTTACTACCAGTATTCAAGAGTAGCTGAAGCAGTATGGAGTTTTTTACAGTATAAACTGTTTCTGTTTAACACCATCTCAGTAAGAATAAAAGTTTGCTAACTTTTAAAATGAATTTAAACTCTCTCTATTGTTTCTTAAGGGTTAATAGAGATTGTCTTAAAAGAAATTGTCATCAAAATAATATTCCAGTTCTATAAGAATATCTCACTTTTACTTTTGTACTTGAGTTTTTTTAAAAGCAAGTGAACTGAAGTAGACAGTTACAGTGCTTTTTTATCTTTCATTCAAAATATTAGCAACATCTAAGCTTTATTCAGTGTATAATGACTAAAAAAAAACTAAATTTTGTCATAAAAAAAACTTAAACCTGTGTGTGCCACAGTTATTATTAGTGAAATGTAACTGAAGCATATTCCCATTCATATTTTATGTTTTTAAGTTTGCTGGGTGATTAGGAACACTCAAATGTTCTGCAATTTCTTTCCTCAGTCATCCAGCACTTTCAAAAAGATGTGCGACAAAAAGTTGCTGAGCTGCACAAATCAGGAACTACTGTGACTACAAGAATGCCCATTTCCACAATCAGGTCAATAATTAAGAAGTTTAAAACAACTGAGGATGTGAAGAATCTGCCAGGAATGCCGGGAAGAGCACGCATGTCTATATTGGAGAATGCTTTGAGTGGACAAAGAGTGTTCAAGGATTGCAGATGGGGAATGCAAACATTGTTTAGGCACAGAGGTCAGAAGTCACAATCAGACACAACCTATATAATCCCAAGTTCTTTGAGGTGGTTCCCAGAAAGAGGCCTTTGATATCAAGGACCAACTCAAGTTCCTACAGTTTGCCAAATGTTACTGGAACTTGCTGTGGTACACATAAAAATATGTACTTTTCCCTTGAATCTTGAATTTTGTGTAATTATCAGACTCATGATAGGTACAAAATTGGATTTTGAAAGGTTCATTTACATTGTTTCTATCTTTGGGGACAAAAATATAAAAGTACAGTACTTTTTATGACAGTGTACACAAAATACATAACATTTTGTGTTTACTTGTATTTTACTGTTATAGTTAGTTTCAAGCTTAAGATGAAATTAAGTGCACAAACATTTAAACACTTGGTCTTCATAAGTTTAATAACGTGTGGGTGTGCTAGAAGAATCATGAATTTCTGAGGAACTGTAGAATGATATTTTGACAGGAAAGGCCTTTTCTCTTGGGATATCTGTGTGAGGTGTGTGTGTGTGTGTGTGTGTGTGTGTGTGTGTGTGTGTGTGTGTGTGTGTGTATTTATGGTCTGTTACAGGAACATTTGCTTTAGTTCAACAAACAGCAGATCCATTAGTTCCAGCATTCCCAGAGAGGAGACATAGATGTTTTTTTCCGATCTGTGTTCTGAAGCCTAAGTGTATCATGTCATGTGTAGCTTGAGAAGCACCTGTACTCTGCTGCAACTTCATGTAAAAGCTTAAAGCAAAGTTACATTGAGCTTGCTCTTATATTATCAAATGGTTAGGTTATTTGCAAAGATGCATTGCAGGGTCCATCAGTGTAACGTTGAGCTGCACACAAGGAGTGGCTTCAAGTGATTTCATGCATTGTCTTTCTGGCCTCACTAGGTGGTGAACCAGCTGATTATTTATGTAGCAAAGTTGAGTGGTAGTGTATTTTGTAGTGAGGTGGCCCACATAATATTTAAGATCTACACAGATTTCCAATGATGTTAAATGCAAGGGACTGTGAGAGCATTCCCAAAGCTTTAGCCTTTTCTTGAAGTAATTCATGATGGATTTTGAGGCATGTTTTGGATCATCATCCTGTTGTAGAAGCTTTACATTCTTCACTCACTTTGTCGTATTTGCCTTTACTGGCAAATTACATTTTCCATCTGCTCATATGCTTCTGATGCCACAGGCTGCCACACAACACTAGAGCATAATAAATCTTACTGCATGCTTAATATTTGGCAAGGTTTTCTTTCAAATGCTGTTTTGCTTTTTTGATTGTGAGTTCACAATTTTTGTTTCATTAGTCCACAGGACCTGTTTTCAAAATGTTTCTGGCATATCTAGATGTTGTTGGCTTTTCTGAAGCCCCCTTTAAGCAGATCATGTTTGTGTAAGCTACAATGCACAGTTGAACACTGTATTATTGTTGTGTTTTCTCTGTCAGATGCACCTTACTGCAGGTCGTTTGCTGTCATATGGGGGTTTTGCTTTACCTTCATGGCCAGCATACGAGCAGTTCTATTTGGGAGTTTCCTTTGTCCTTTGTCCTTGGACATTTCAGATATTAGAAACTGTGAGCTGAAAGCACTTCCCCCTGTTTTGTAGACATCAGTCAGCTTAATTTTCAGATTCTCAGCCGGATGCCTAAAGGAGCCCATGGTTGATGAGTGTCAGCACAGATTTGAAGAGACAGAGAATTGTTGTGCTCTGTAATAGTCAACAGTTGACAGCCCAATAGCAATTTTTGATTTGCCAAACTAGTCCTACAGAGTTGCACAAACTTTTGCACACAATGGAATGGCAAAAAGTTAAAGATTGATTTGAGTCACATAACAATTTAAGTTATTTTGCACAAAATTATAATTTAAAATGTACGTTCTTGGTATTTGGAGACCTTTCTGGAAACTGTACACAACATGTGGAAAAACATTTTGTAATTGTGCTTCAGGCCCCTTCCCCTGGTAGGTGAATCTGATAATTGTATGCATGTTGAAAATATTTAATTAATTAATTAATTAATTAATTAATTAATTAATTAATTAATTAATTAATTAATTAATTAATTAATTAATTAATTAAAAAACAACTCAGTCAAAACTTGCCGAAGGACGTCTCTTCTGAGTTTGTAAGTGAATTATGCGCATAACTTCATTAGTATAATGTTAATTTTGCATTTGAGACCTAAACATCGAGCTGGACCTTCTTTTGGAGTCTGTGTGTGTGTGACGATAATACATAAAGATTTATGATGCGGTCCGGAAAACTGTCACCAAATCCGACGTGACATCTATGGCTTACAAATGATTATTCCAGGTTTTACAGGGTGACTCACGGCTATGCACACACACCATATTTTAGAGTAATGTTTTTCTCTGGTTTCTCTGGTCTTTCATTTCCTTTCAATTTTACCAAATATATTGTACATAGTGTAGCTTTAATAATGTGAATACAACAAGTACTTGTTGGTCTAGTTGGTTCTTGGGCCTGTAGTGGTTTGATGCAGTGGTATGACACATGCAAAAGTAGCCTGTGCCCTCTGAGAATGGTGGTATAGTCGCATTAGTGGAGTGGCCTACTTAGGAACTGGGAAGCAGTTACTACTAAATTAGGCAGAAATTAAAAAGGCATTAATATTGGTCCACATAGTTATTAATACAGAGTGATCTAATGTGACTTAGATCACAGACCAAATTCAAAATTAACGTATTCTTTTCTTTCTGATCCATGACTACTTGACATCCAGCCACCTTCACATGAACTTTTATCTCCTTTAATGTATCCAGTTGAACTAAATGAAGCAGTTCTAAAATATCTTTTTATGATGCAGTGCCCTCAAGTTGCTCACCTGTTTTATGTTACCTCAAAACTGTGTCCAGGGCCACAGGAACTGACCTCACATCCTCATGTTTTGCCTGTTTTGGTAAGACCATGTCTGGTTCCAGTTCTATGCTTACTTTTGTGTTTTGATGGTTAAGCATGTTTATGGGCATGGTGAAGTAAACATTCTGTGGTCATGCTATTAATGAAAGCAAACTTCTCACACGTATCTGTCCAACAGTGTCCTCTAGTGAGTTAAGAAAGTTTTGCATAGTCTCACCTCCTTGCCACCCACAAGCAAACTGTACTGCAGCGGGGAATTGTTGGGGATTTGCTGCCATCCTTTGAGGAACCAACAGTAACACAAGAGCAGATCATAATTTAGGGATATTTTTCCACCACAGAAGGCAAGAATATACTGATTAAGCCATGGTAGGAAAAATAAAACAGAACTGTTGTGAATATATTGTATACTGGCAGAGATTATAATCAAAAGTAATGTCTAAATATTTCATGTTAAACCCCATCTGTTGCTTCCAGATATGTGGCACCATGAATCTCCTATATGTAAGAAGAATATATATATATATATATATATATATATATATATATATATATATATATATATATATATATATATTAAACTTTAGAGTCAATACAAGCAATCAGCAGATAAAGTATGAACTAAACAAACAGAGGTCCTAGTATAGAGCCCTGAGGTACTCCAGCTACTGGATCTTTAAGATATTGATTTCTTTCAACTTAAGAAGAGTTGAATTCAGTTCACTTCATTAACAGAATCAAATAGCTTTCCTAAAGTCAGGAACGCAGCACGTACACCTGCTTATCCATTTTACTTCTGACATTCTCAATAAAAAAAATCAGCCGTATCAGTAGAATGATTGGTGCCGAAACCAAAATGCTAAAGATATAACCAATATGAAGAGTTACTGAGATGTGATGACTTGCGCCAAACTTTTGTCAGCAATTTTAAGACATGTGGGAAGATGCGGATGAGTTGGATTCCTAGGCTCCAGATCCTAGACAAACAAGCATTACTATAGCTGATTTCCATCCAATCCCTGCCTTAATGATAGATTTATAATGCTTTTAATGGGGCAGATCAATAATCAACGAATAATTCTTTGTGATAATTAAGAAACAGTGTCTATTCCAAACGTGTCATCAGATTGAGAGAACTTTAGAGTTCTTAAGTGATTCTACTTGCTTTGTAGCTGTAGAATAAAACACTGCCCTAAGATATTATGATACAACATTAATAGAATTTTTTTAATACTCATGGGAAGCTGTTGAGTTTATTAAAGCAATGATTTTAACTGCATTTTTTCATTACACAGCTAATTATATTGTTTTTGCGTCTCTAAATAATTGGTGTATTAACCCTTCAACTTCTTTATGTTGTTCCAAATTAATTTAGAAGTACCATGTGCTTTAACAATTATATTAATTAAAAAAAAATCAATTACCCAATTCGTCAACATTGTGAACCTCTTTTTCATTTTATAGTTTTGACTCGAGTGCTGTTTTTGGCACATGATCTTGCTCTTTCAATAGCCTCTAGATGTCTCCCTTTAGTCAGGAAAGTGTTTTGTTTTGACCCTGTTTTGTTCTTATTTTCTTGATCCATTTGTGTATTATGGATAAAATTGTGGCTTTCGCCTTACATACTCATATCCCATTACGTGATCACAGCAGTTATAAGAAGTTCCTTGGAATGAGCATTAAAATATAATCAGAGATTCCAGTCACCCTATCGCGAAATCGAATCATTTGTTTTTGCTGAAAACCAAATCATTCTGTGACTCCCTGGGATGAACTGCTCATCCTCCTAGGTCCCTAATTAACTAATTATTAGTGGTAACAGCCTTTTCCTTATTGTATCCTCCTAATTACCATCAAGAAGTTAAAATAACTTCTTTATCAAAGTCATTTTCTCTTGCTGGTCAAATAAACCAAATACTATGGACTTCTGGCCAAACACATCAAACTCCTGTGCAGGTACCAATGCTGATCAGGTAGGTAGTATTGGTTCACTGAAAAAACTTATGGGAGCTAATTACAAGGAAAAGCTGGACAGCAAAGAGACTCAGTTTTTCTTGTAGCAGCAACTCAGTATGAACTGGATGCCAGTTGTTTTTAGGCTTGGAACTTTGGAAACGTGGTAATGAGGCAGTTGAATTGCCTGTCATGGTCTGCTACAGAAGTTGAATTTTGTCTTTGAAGAGAACCCCACTCCATGTGTTCTATTGACATAGGGGCAGTCATGGGCTGGAGGTTAGGGAACCAGCCTTGTGACTGGAAGGTCACCGGTTGGAACCCCTGAGCCGAAAGGACGCGACTGAGCTGCCCTTGAACAAGGCACCTAGCCACCCACTGCTCTGCGGGTAGGGCTGCCCACCGCTCCGGGCGTGTGTGCTCGCTGCCCCCTAGTGGATGGTTTCACTAGTGTGTGTGTGGTGTTTCACTGTACAGATAGTTTAGATTGCGGAGGTGAAATTTCCCCACTGAAGGACTAATAAGTGTCACTTAATCTTAATCTAATATTGTGGTCTGTTCTCAAGCAACCTTAACACTGTGTATTCTACATGCTGTGTGTTGATGGGCATGATTGGGAGGTAGATCTAAAGAGTTAGATTAACACCTGTTTTATATAGTTTTGATATTTTTGGGTTGATACTGTGATGTAGCGGAAAAGGCTAAAAAAATACAAATTATGTTAAATTAGGAATACAAATTGCTCAGCTTTGCCTTTTTTTGCTTTATTCTCCTGTAAATATGCCTGCACAGTGCTGAGCAGAACCCTGATGGCTGTGGTTTGGAGCATGATGTCATCCTCTGTAGTCCGTAATGTTCAAGGCCAAAATGAAAGTGCACAAGTCAGGCTGAGAGCAGACAGATCACTGAAAGGCAATGACTGGGCATGATCTGTAGATCCAACGTTGTTTGATTCTGTCATCATGTCTCCTGTTTATTCCTCATTTGTGATCATCTTTAATTTTTTTTTTAAGCCCTGTGTCATGCTGACCAAATTACTATCCCTTTGCTTGAAATTCAAGACAGACAGTGCACATTTGTTGCTTTGGCACCTTTGCCCGACCAGTTGCATCATCTCCAGCAATAAAATCAAGCTTTCTCAGTTGCCATGCACAGTTCCCCTCACAGTTTGATACCAAATGCCCAAAGCATCCAACTTAGCTTTGATAGCTTAACAGAGACTGACTAGTTTGAATAGGTTTCACTGTTTGTAGTACAGACTCAACTTGCATTTGTGGTCACAGCCAGTGTATGAAATACCCCTTCGTACCTGGAGACTCCCGTGTTGGCTGACTGCTCCAGTGTTGGCTGGCTGCTACCTCACTTGCCATAGTGGTGCTAATTGTAACCTCAATGGCAGCAAAAAGTTTTGGTTTAACATCTCTTTTTCGGAAAATATTCATGTCTAGTTCTGCAATGCGGTCTTATGCACAGTAATTAAGATCTCACACATCTCCTACTGCATAATGCAATCTTTTTTAGCGGTATCCCGGGAATAGTTACTCCTCCTATGTTATGAAGGACCAACTGGCCAGTGCCACCAACAGTGCCACCGTGAGGCAGACCAGTGCTGCATTTGTAGTTAGTTAAGAACACCAAAGACAGAAGCTTGCTGATAGCGGGTGAAGCAGCTAAACAATGGCCTTTCCCTGGATTTGGATTTAAGCTATTTTTCCCCAGTGGACAGCACAACATCGTAATGAGTTTCAAGGGACCCCCAAGAATTTTCATTTTGAGACATTCAGGAGGTCTATGAGATTATTTAGGGGTTCTCCAAGACACCCCCCCCCCCCCCCCCCCCCCCAGGATCCCCTGTATTTCGCACTTTGGACACAGCGACAGCTAGTGCTTTCCAAAATATTCCTCAGCTCATACGGTGATATCAGTCATGGAAATGCTGGTTTATTTTAGTTACAGACTGTAGTCCATCTGTTTCTCTGATACATTGTTAGCCCCCTTTCACCCTGTTCAGGACCCCCATGGACCCCCACAGAGCAGGTACTGTTTGGGTGGTGGGTCAGTCTCAGCGCTGCAGTAACACTGACATGGTGGTGGTATGTTAGTGTGTGTTGTGGTGGTATGAGTGGATCAGACACAGCAGTGCTACTGGAGTTTTTAAACACCTCAGTGGGACTGGACTGGGAATAGTCCACCAACCATAAACACCCAGCCAACAGCATCCTGTGACCACTGATGAAGGACTAGAGGATGACCAACACAAATCGTGCAGCAACAGATGAACTACTGTCTTTGACTTTACATCTACAAGGTGGACCAATTAGGTAGGAGTGGACACGGTATTTAAAACCTCCAGCTTTACTGCTGTGTCTGATCCTCTCATACAACACACACTAATACCCCACCACCCTGTCAGTGTCGTTGCGGTGCTGAGAATGATCCACAGCCCAAATAATCCCTGCTCTGTGGTGGTCCTTCTGGGGGTCCTAGGTCTGTTCATTGAAGACCTACCCAATTTTTCACAGGCCTACCCTAACATTGGTTTCAGCATATGGCACTGATATGTGGTAAAATCATATTTCGCCACTTTATCTGTCTAAATGTGACTTTTTTTAATCATTTGAAAAGTGGAGATAAACACCCTTGATAACATATTTCTACAAGTGCTTCTCACTGGAAAATTAATCCCATGTGATGTAATTCAGCAACTACTATAAGGGTGTTTGGAGTCAGCAAACATGCGTCTGTTCTTTTCTCAGCATGGAAACGTGTTGAAGTCGTTGCCTGTGGTAATCGACTGTACGCTACTGATGCAGCAGATTGAGATGAGGTTGAAAAATGCTGGAATATTCCTCCAAGCTGTTAATGTTCTGAATGAACAGGCAGAACATGTCCATTGTGCCTCAGTCTGAGAGACTCTGAAAGATAGTACACCATGCACACCATGTGCCACTAAGTCGAAGCGACAGGCAATGACTGGGGCCGTCCATCTAGGAGCAGAAGTGCGCAATTCATACGCATTTCTGTACCTCAGCACTCCACACGTGCCAAACACACATGTGCCACACTCTTGCGCACACACACAAACCCTCAGGCTTTCTGAAGCTGCACTGAGTGCGCATTTTTTAAATAAACCAAGGGGACAGTAGACGTGTTAAATTATTGATATACAATGCCATTTTAAATGCCAATCTCTGAGGTTTTACTAGAATATTGAGGACATTGTAGCCTGTGTGCAATTATGTACGCTAAGGGCAATTATTTTCCACTAATGCCGAACCAAAATGACGATTCCTTAATTCCCAAAACTGGTAATTAACGAAATTAATGACACATCTGGCCAAAAACTGAAAGAATTTTTAATTTAAAAATTTTCATTTGCAGTTTTATTTATGCTTTTGACTAACATACCAAACATACAAGCTACAAGATAATGATTTTTATAATAATTTTTGCTAAAAATCAGTCCTCAATAGGGCAAAATTTATCTGACAATAAATAAAACAGTTTACATGAAATAAACTTTCTAAAATGATTACAGTATGTAGGCTACAGTGTGTTCTGATAAAAGCCAATGTCCTTGACAACAAATGTTCACAAAATGTGAAAAGCAGCTGTTCAAACTCAGTCAAAATGCCCCTTATATACAGCGATGGTAAACCTGTTCAGGCACTTTTGTTTCTGTTTTGTTTTTCAGTTTTTCACCTAATTTGAAAAAGCCTATTGTGCTTTACATTGTGTGTAAATTATATGATGAATGGACTAAAAGAAACAGCCTAAAATGACTTGGGAAAAAGTCTTGGGTTCCATTGACTTACATTAAAAGTAAAGTAGTCTTTTCCTTCTTCTGTAGAGTTACTATTTTGGAGACACAAGGTTTTGTTCCAACAGCAGCAATGCATATAAAATACATGGTCATTAGTTTGGAACATTTCACACAGAATGGCAATAACAACGATGAGGGAAAGGAGCTTCCTAAAGTTCTCCAGAACAGCATCATTAACCAACACTCCAACGTAAAAAGCTAAAGAGCCATTGAAAACCCTGGTTCATGGATGGAAGTTCATGGAAACACAACTCATCATCCTTGGACAGGTGCAATATGCAGGATTTCACAACATGCCCTCAGACTAATGATAAGGAAGGTAAGAGAAGCCAGCAGTCACTTAAAAACAGTTGTATGACAGAGCTGGACGAAGTACACAAACCATGTACGTGAGTTAAAGTAGAGACACCCAAGGTAAAATATCACTCCAATAAAAGTAGAAGTTCCTCCCTTTAGACCTCAACTTGAGTAAAAGTACTAAAGTATTTCCCTTCAAATGTACTTAAGTATAAAGTAAAAGTACTAAACGAGTAATTCTGGCTCTGATGTCCTGTTATCATTTTTATAACCAGACTGGCTTCATGAACTCATTTCAGGTGAAAGTCCTCCAGCGTCTCTCTTGGTAAACCAGTCTTTTAATAGAACGTCATTAATTAGTGACGCTGACGTCTATTAAAATGATCAGAAGCACAAAACACTGAAGGTAAACAGTTTCCATCAGGGAGAACCGAGTGGCTCTGAAATCACTTTTTACACACAAGCAAAGTTTCAGTTTCAGATTTATTTACAACTTAGTTCCAAGTTTAAGTTGAATAAAAACTGGCTTTAAACTCAGGATCACAGATGAGCTCCTTTACTATGTTGATCTGTAGGCGTCTGTTCATAAACATAAAGCAGCCCAAACTCATTTACTATAAAATGAAATGGTGTTTGTAGAAATTCAGAAAAAAGCCGCGTCAGTCTCGACTGCATATGTGGACATATTTCTATATTGAGCTCTATTTACACAAAGTTAGGTTAGTTCATCATTTATGTTGACAGCAGCAGCAGAAAAAAATTGATTCTTTGGATGGCAAAATTGGATGGTAATTAGGACCATATGGACCCCAGAGCATAAACAATTAATGTATGACGGCTGCATCTGTGAGACTGAGTGGCCTGCTGTGACGTCATCACTGTCGGTTAGAATCTGAAGTTCTGAACTTTCCGCCGTTCATTCTTATGGGAGGTTTTTAAATTTTAAACTAAATTTTATTAAAAACTACCAATCCAATCGACTCCAAACATACAGAGCACAAGTCACAGTGCCGAGACCTTCGAAACACAGTTTGAACTGAGTCTGTATGTTAAGCAGTTCAGGCTGTATTAATCACAGAAAAGTGTGGAAGAAGAATGAGAACTAGATGTGCATTTCCTGAAGGAACTGCAAGAGTGCTTGAAAAGAGCTGCAAGCGTATCTGTGTGTGTGTGTGTGTGTGTGTCTGTGTGTTTCTGTGTAGGTGAACAACACCTCCTTAGGTGTGTGTGTGTGGTGTGTGTGTGAGGGAGAGATGTGTGTGTGTTGGGTGGAGTCATTCAAATGAACTGTCACTGTTATCATGCAGCTCTTAGTGGAGAAGCCTTGTTTGAGTCCGAGTGCACACTCTGAACATACAGTCATAACTCGGGAAATGTTTACTCTATTGCTTAACCGGATAGAAGGTGTGAGATGAGACCCCTTGGGGATTATTTTGGTGTAAAGTTGTGTGTATTGAGAAGAAAATGTCTGAGTTATGACGAGATAAACACAGAGAAAATCCTGAAATAAGCAGATTCTGATTGAGAAATTTACATGGGAGTGAATGGGGCAGTTTTCTGTGCCTAGTGCCAAACAAACGCTCATAACTCTAAAGCTAATTGATAAAATGATGAGATATTCTGAGGTTTCAGAAAGGACAAGTTTCTCTACCATTTAAAACTGAAACGGAGTTTCTGGGTGAAAGTTTAAGGATTTTAAAGCAGATTCCCTGCGTGATCAGCTGTGTCTGTGAGACTGAGTGGCCTGCTGTGACGTCATCGATGTCACTTAGAATCTGAAGTTCTGAACTTTCCGCCGTTCATTCTTATGGGAGGTTTTTCATTTTTAAACTTAATTTTATTATAAACTACCAATCCAATCGACTCCAAACATGCACAAGTCACAGTGCCGAGACCTTCAAAACGCAGTTTGAACGGAGTCTGTACTTTAAGCGGTTCGGGCTGTATTAATCACAGGAATGTGTGGAAGAAGAATAAGAAGAAGTAGAAGAGATAACAATAGAGATAACAATAGAGATAATAATAGAGATAATAATAGAGCGCTTCTTCAAGCTCTATAATAAATTAAATTTGAAAAATCAAAACTCTGTTGGAGCATACTCTGGCCAGACAAAACAAAAATAGAACTTTTTGCCAGTAATTCAGCTTGTCTGTTTAGAAGAACATTGTGCATAGAGTAAGATCCAAGAGCACCACACTTACAGTGAAGTACAGAGGTGGGAACTTCATGATATTCTGCTGCTTCTCTGCAAACAGTACTGGGAGCGTTACATGGAAGGAAACATGAATGGAGTGATGTACTGGGAAAATTTAATCTCTTTAGCCAAGAAACTGAATCTGGGGGGAAGATAGACAAGATAACAACCCCAAACATTCGGCCAAAATAACTCACGACTGCTTTCTAAGCTAAAGTTAAAGGTGTATGCTTGGCCAGGCTTCCAGCTCGAATCCCACTGAACATCTATCCATCAGAGGGACCCTGGAGATTTAAAGAATAAAAAGGTAATGGCAACCACAATACTGCAAAAAGCTAATTACTTCTTACTGTAAACATGTTGTAATTGCCAACAATAGCTTTGCAACAAAGTACCAATGTTATTAATTTGTCATGTCTGAATAGTTCTTTCCTTATCAATTACTTTGTTGATGAATTTCTACTTTTTTGTTCATAGTTATGAGTACAAAGCCAAAGAAACAGCATGGGTGTAACTTTGAAGCACAATTGTGTACTGGAAGTACACTAATTAACAAAAAAGTGTCTAATTGCTTATTTCCCCTCACTGTGATTGTTTTGTTCATGTTACATTTTTCCCCCAATAATAAAATATGACTGGCTCTGCATGCTGACCATCACTTCTTGTGGTGAGACCACTGTACACGTGAAGCTCTGACTAGAAATGCTAGAAATGCTAAAGGTTCAGACGGAGCAGATTGGACGTTTGACCAGTGCCTTCGGCTGCCGCTGAACTGCAATTCAACCTCCCTTGTCTTCTGCAAGCTTTTCACTGCACTATTCCAGCCAAAGGCCACATAGCTCTGCCTTTAGAATTGTAAATGGAACTAAATCTTATGCAATAGCAAACAGAAATTGTGTAGTGAATGAGTTTACATTCCCATCAACAATTTACTTGGTTTTTGGTTGTTAAATGATGGAAAATGTGTTTTAAAAAATACAATTTGACAGCATTTATCAGCTGAAGCATTGATCATTTTTATTTATTTGATTTCCAGTGCATTTCATTGTCATAAATAAAAACAAACATCTTGTTTAGCTCGGTGTAATTACAGTCATGTCTTTCTCTCATTTTGTTCAGCCCTTTTTAACTCTGTGATGACCTGTTTGAGCTGGATTAGTTTTACCAGGGTGAGGACTGTAATTGAAGTGATTTCCAACAAGATCCACAATTTTAATCCAGTACAAAACTCTGGAACAGAACACAGGAAACAAGTCGATTCCATGCTTGGATTTTCCTGGGTCATCTTGAATGCTGCTCCCATCTCATGATTGCCATATCCCAGAATACGAGCATTTTCATTACCAATACTTGTTTCTTATGAAAGGTGTGAAAGGAGTCTGGAAATTTTACAGCAGTGACATGGCAACCCTACTCTGAGCAGAACCAATAGTTTCTGTTCTTGCAGTTCAACACTACCACAATTATTTAATCCAATTCCTCTTACAAAGGCTGTATGTTGGTGTAGTAAACTCTTAAAAACAATGGTGTCAAAGAGAGTGGAGGGACACTATGGTGTCTGAAGCAGGTTTGAATCAATGGTTGGATAATTTTTAAAAGAATATTTTTTCTAAATGAGATAATTAAATCTTTTTAATATTTAAAGAACCTCCACATACAAATCCAGTTCCAAAAAAAGTGTTGGGACAGTAGGTAAAAAGACCAAAAATAAGACCAAAGCAGTGATTGGTACATCATCTCACACCTGTATTAAGCAAAAGCTTATATAAATAAAAGAATAAAAGATATGTTTTACTTCATCAGCTTTGTTTTTGTAAGCATATGCTCATTCTGAAATTGATGCCTGCAACATGTTGCAAAAAAGCTGGGACGGAAGCAGTGTAATACTAGGACCACTGTGAAAATGAACAAAAAAATTATTAAACAGGTGGTGCTATTATGCCTTGATATATATTAGGAGGATTCAGAAAAGGCCTAGTCCTTTATGAGCAAATTTGGGGTGAGCCTTGGAACTTTACAAAATAATACTTTTCAGTCAGTGATTGCAAGGCTTTCAGATATTTCACCTTCTACAGTCCATAATATCACCAAAAGATCCAGGGAATCCAGAGAAATCAGTGCATGTAAAGGACAAGGCCGAAAACCACTTGAAGTTCGACTGCTCAGATGGCAAAAGTTGGCACATTTCTGTGATGGATACCACCACATGGGCTTCGGAAAACTTCTAAAAACCATTAACAAACACTGTCCATTGCGGCATCCACACATGCAAGTTAAGACTGAACTATAAACAGTGGAAGTCATACATCAAGTTCAGAAAGACTTCTTTGAACCTGGGCTCATCTGAAATGGACTGATGCATAGTGGAAAGGTGTACTGTTGCCTGACAAGTCCACCTTTCAGATTATTTATGGTTATAATGGACGTTGTGTTCTCCAGGCTAAAAAAGAAACAGATAATCAAGATTGTTACCAACATAAAGTTCAAAAGCCAGCATCTGTTATGGTCTGGAAGGGACATTAGTAGGTAACCTGCACATCAGTGACATCATCATTAAAAATGAACACATTTTGGAGCAACATATGCAGTCTTTTAGATGCTCTCAACACGACAACACCTGCCATCAGTCCAGAACTGTCTCCCACTGAAAACATTGCACAGGTGAAGACTTGTATAACTGATGAATGTCAAATATTATACTTTTAAAATCAGGACCTGCTTGTCTTCGGTCTGAACGTTAAATGCTATTCAAAGGAGAGGTGATGACAGTGGTAAACATACTCCCATCACAACTTTTTTGGATGCATTTCAGGCATTAAATTTAGAATTAAATTAATAATTTAAAACATTAGCTTTGTGTTGTGCCTTTGTACTATTTTTAATTTATTACAGATCAAACAGAAATTGCTTTCTGTGCTTATTAAGTGTTCACGCACTGTCCCAACTTTTTGGAATGGGTCCAAGATATAAAGGCCCTATGCCAATTACAAATTCCTCTTGGAACTGTACTTCCAACATAGGACCACTGTAAACCTTCACTTTTCAAGAGAGCATAATAAAACAATAGATTTGCAAAGCTGTTTTCTCTCATTCTCAAAAATGCAGCCCAAAAAGAAGCAAGATTTTTCTGACTGTTTTGTTTTCATTTCTCAAACTAGTCCAGGGTACAAGTCCATCATGTAACAATGACAGGTACATCCAGGCTATGATATATTTCAGTCTGTGCTGTAGTAATTAGGAGAAATTACACAGATACTTTCAGTCAGCCCTTACAAACCACATTACAGAAGCTCCTGAGGTAAAACTAATTGACCTCAAACGCTTTAGATTATCACATTAAGCCTTAAAAAACGGGTTCCCAGGTGCCTTCCTTTGAGAATCAAATGTACACATAATTGGTGGAAGATCAAGAATTGACTTGATATATGAAGTGCAACAAGCACATGCGCAGTCCAGCAGTGCAGAAGAGCGGTCCTCAGCAGCCGTGCTCAGGTACAATTCTGCATTTGAGGATCTTCAGGTAGTTCTGGACTTTGTCCGAATCACGGCGGAAGCAGTAGACGAGCTCATAATCGCTCATAGCCTCTCCACTTTCGGAGGCAGGAAGCAGGGCTTCAGAAGATGAGAGGCCATTCACTGAGTTACTGATCATCCCCAGCAGCTGCATCTGCAATTGGTGAAGGTTGCAGATTCTCAGTTTGCATATAATTGACAGATATGCCTTTACAGTCCGATCACCCCCAGTCAAATTACATGTTTTGTTGACTTTGTGTGTGAAAAAAGTTCCTAAATTCTCTACAGAGGACCAGAATTAAGTCCTACAGGGTCATCTGAAGATTAGAACCAGAACGTTCCTTTTTTCTGCAAAATTGTAGTGCACAATTTCTACTTGCTTCAGGGTTTAATCCCCTTAATATTCCAGGCTTATCACATACCAAGGCCATTATTTAGTAACTACTGGGACTTTAATGCAAACTAGTTGAGCTGGTCTTAGGTTATGGGAATGGGTAATAAAACTTTGGACCCACCGGCAGGTCCTGGCCATTTTACGGGTTGACATATTGGAGAAAATATTAAACATAAAATATAAAATTTGCCAGCAAATAAACCGTAATTGTGCCTTAAAACAGGTAAAAAGGTTTTCCCTGTAGAGCAGAGGTGCCCAGACCTCGTCCTGCTCTACCACCCTGCAGAGTTTAGCTCCAATCCAACACACCAGAGCCAGGTAACAAAGTCTTACAGGGCCATCTGAACATTAGAGCCAGAACTCTCCAGGGTGGTAGTTCTCCAGAACCAGGATTGCTGTAGAGGACGTCTCAACTTATTTTCACTTAGAAAATCAACAAAATGTAATTTGACCAGTGGCTCAATTATTTAGCACATTCCTTATTTCTTATTACTACATACATTTACTACAAAAGAAGTGAAATCCTACAAAAGAAGTCCAATAATTTTCATATCAAATGTTTAGTTTGTTGATGACCAATCCAAACTTTAAATAAATTGTTCAGGTTATGTGTTTAACCTTAAATACCAGAAGCTGCACAGCCAGCAAAGTGAGATGATACTTTGATATATGCCAGTAATGACTAACACTTCAAAAGTCCTTTGAACTTTGAAATTCTAAAGAATTTCACTCACAGCAAGACCCCTGTCCGTGACTTCTGCTTAGCACGTGGCCTGTATACATGACTTTACTGACTAACAAAAGAGCGTACTGCAGCAGGGGTACCGTCACCACTTCTGATCTAAATCGTGCTTTCTTGAAAACGATGTTTGCTGTCACTGTTGCTAATTAACAGGCGCTATCATTAAGTGTGGAGTTTAACTTGATCTCTGGTTAATGGTGTTTCAAGCTGCGCTCAGACCAAATGTTATCAGGCTGTGGTCACGCTCAGGCTTAAAACTTGGCATTTTTCAAATACTCGGTATTCTAGATGCTAATTTTAGTATAACTCTTATACTAGTTCTTAGTGTTATACAGCTTATCTGTATAATCTTCTATACCTCTTTTCATCATTCAGTTTGTTTTTTTCTTTCAGTTTCCTACAGATTAGTTGGAACCTGCACTACCCATCATAACAGACTCATTCTATACATGCATCTGTTATGCATGATAATAATAGCAATTCACTTCAACTTCTTAATTCTGTTTAAAGTGTATGCCTTTATAAAACAAAGAAGGATATGTTAGCACCAAAATAGAAGGAGGTGGCTCTGCATTGTATTCGATTTGAATGTTACCTCTAGTTTAAATAAAGACATTTATAATGCTCTTAAGAGGCAAGCAAGTAAAACGTTCAGTGGTCTTGAACAATAAAGTGTATAACAAATGGTCGTTACAAACTTTTAAGCAGTGTACATGCAATGTAATGAGACGTTGTGAGTCGGCTACCTTTTCTGTAACTTTCTCCACTCCTTTCCTGAGCTCATGCACCATGTCACTCAACTCCAGAGCTTTGTTGCTGCTAAAGCTGTTGAAGTCCTGCTGGTGGGCCATGCTCTGGTGCAGCTGGGACAGGGGATCTCTCCAGGCCGTTAGCAGCTTCAGAATCACCTCTGTCAGCTCCTCACGCTGAGGGAGAAGGAAATGATAGAGAGTTTGAACATTCAGTCCACGAAAACCTTATAATTCAAAGAGATCCGTATTCGTATTGAAATAAGGGTGTGACGTATTCTACAAATGAGCAGACGAAGCAACTGGACCAGAGCACAGAGGTCGCAGACTGTCACAGAGCATCATGGCATTTTCTCAGCAGACTGAGGTTCAGCTCGCGACAGAGCACGAGCGTGACTCACTGCTAGGTGGACGAGACTGACTGGAGAAAAAAACAAATACAGCAAATACGACAAAGAGGCAGAGAGGAGCTGTCGGAACGGTGAACTCACAGCTAGTTTCTGTGCGTTTTCCTTGCCGTTAGGAGTCAGTATGCTGGATGTGTGGCACTTGCGATAGACTCTGCCGATGTGGTTTTTGCTGGGGAGGAAGAAGTGTTCCTTAAGAATTAAGAGAGAAGAGAAAGAACACAGAACGTCAACAGTGCCGTGCAAACTTTGCAGAAAAATGGCATGTTAAAGTTTCTTCCCTGTAGATGATGCGCCACCTTACTTTCACTAAGAATCAATGATGCATGTAATTTGACGATATGATGCTAACAGTCTAAAGGATTTGGATGTCAAAAGGTATTCAATACATTTTCAATGAACAGAGCTGTGGATAATTCCATAATAATAAGACCAATACCCAGAAAAGCAATGACCAAATGCTGCTGATCAAATGGCTTTGGGCAAAGAAAGGGCTACAAATAGAGAATAGCAGTTCACTTTCTTTTCCATGTCATTCTTGTTGTTCCAAAAACACCTTACATTTCTAAGCTGAAGCGATTGGTAGTCTTTGTTCTTCACGTTGTTCAGGTTATGCCGTATTTATTTAGGCAAAATAAAAATAAATATTATCAATGAATGAAAAGAAACTGATATAAAATCATCACACTGTTTGAACAAATGGCTTTTTTCTTATTTGCCTCTGATGAATTCTGCACCTGGTGTTACAGTCTGTGTGGAGTGGACTGATTAAACCATAAGAGACTGTGACCTATGCAGTGGACAGCATCTGTGAATAACACATGAAACTAAACTGATTTTGATTTGTAATCCCCGTGACTACAACAACTGTTGGAGCCCTCTTAGTAACGTAATAGCTTATCCATGACTAGAAACCAGTTCAAATCAAAAGCACCTGAGAAAAAGTGATAAATACTTACGAACTCTGAGTGCAAATCACTGGAGAGCCCGTGCAGTCTGGCTGAGTGCTGGATGACCCTGTCGAAGAGATCGGCCAGAGACAGGATGTGGCAGCCGGTGTGTCCATGGGGACAGATCGGAGCGGAGCCCACGTGGGTGCGCAGGTCCAGGCACAGCAGCGCCACAAAGAGCACGGCTACAGAGTGAGAGGAGAACAAAGATGGGAAGAGAAGAAACCAATGAGTCCCTCCTGAGGTTCCAGAGTTGGAAACAGAGGGAAAGGGATGAGATTAAGCAGCTAGAAAACAAATGTAAAGAGGACATGAAGACAGAGAAATCCTAAAGCTTAGAGGGAAAGGAATCATTTGAGGATGTTTGAGGGCTTGGAAAAAGCATTTCATCCAGCCAGTGTTCCCCTTCTCTGCATGATCTGTCAGATCTTAGAAGTACCTTGCTTTTGGTTCCTAGACATTCTGAGACTGGCGTGGTGGTTGTGGTGCAACCGAGGGTTGGGCAGCTATTTAAAGTGGCCAGGGTTTAAGGCAAGTGTCGTCTGTGGTGACTCCGGTCATTAAAGATATACTCAGGTCAGGGCAAAGGGAGGGGTGGACAGATAACGTATGCATGCGCGCTCCTGTCGGCGTCATAATCTGACATGTCTTCTTATTGAATCAGCTCGTGACTAATGTTTTTTCCACACCCTTCAGCTTCATGCTGGAGGGCATCAGCATCATTTCAGCAACTCTCAGACCTCTGCCCCAGAACATCTCTTGCATCACAGTAACATGCATGATATCCACTTGGGATGACATCTGTCACGACCCACAGCGATCACCATTCAAGCTCATTCTAGATATTGATCTAGTCTAAAAAATGACATCTCAGTAATTATACAGTATTTTAGTTTTATACTCTGCAAACTTCTACTAAATTCATACTTAATTCATTCTGCATCAACTAAATATACTAAATATACTTTTTTTCAGTATTTAGTGCATCTATGTCCTTTGCTTTTTCAGGAGGCTGTTTTCAGTTGTGCAAAGAAATCAGCAGGGATATTTTTCCACTTCTAAAGTTCAGTCAGAAGTGGGGTGCATTTTTTTTTCTTATAATCCAAATAATCATAAACATATTCAGTGATGTTGAGGTCTGGACTCAGGGATGGTCAGTCCATTGCTCTTCAGCTTCTTTGCTTGATTTGCAAATTTTCTTCTTTCTTTCCTACTTTCTTTTTTTTTTTTTGCACAGCTACTTTTGCACATTCTGTCAGACTCAGTGCTGAGTTGATCTTCTCGCAGTGGAAGGATGGACAGAAACCCCTATGGATTTATTCAGATCTGAAGCAAGAGTGGAGCTTCATTTCCTCCTCCGAAGATGAAAGCTTCTTCTTATTTTTTTAATACATTTTTGACCCTTTAGTTTTGAAAGTGTTCCTTCCTCCTTCTTTATGCAAATGGATTATTTTATGTTGGATTTTACCTCCTCAGAAACGTGTCCTGATATATGACTAACTTTATGGCTGTTTTGACTGGAAATTAAATAAATGAAAATCGGTTAATGTTTTTTTTTCTACAAAATTTGGCCATGTAAACTTGCCAAAAAATTTGGTGTCAATATTCTGGTATAATTTCAGGTTTTTTGAGAATTCCAATATTAAAATAATCTTTCTTTAGTGAAACCCATCTTTAGTGAATGTTTTAGTATTAATAATTATTGTCTAGTTGTTATTGTTTACTAATTGTTTTTAAAAATATCACTACTGTTCATTTTTAACCAATATCCAAATATTCCAAAATCATTTCTGCGTGTTTTCAATGTGAGAAATGTTTTCATCTTAGATCTTTTTACTCATGGTGAGTAATCTAAACGTAAAGACAGAATAAGAGCATTGTTTGAAGATGGGTCTAAGTGTCGTGAACCATATGTCATCCTTGCCCTATGACGCGTAGTACCGGCGTCACTGAATGTGCGTGTGCATGATCTTTTTTGCGTGCATGCATGTCCTCAGGACTCTGAGTGGCCGTCCACTTTTGGCAGATCTCTTGCATTTGTAGTTTCATGTGTGTGCAGGTTTGGGGCATTTGCATTCAGTTTACCCCCACAAGTCACACTGCCCTCAGGTTCTGCATGTGTAGGTAGATGACAAGGCCACACTGGGATGGCAGTGCCAGTGACAGTTCAGCTTAAAAAACAAATATTACACAGCAACTGATGTGACAACAGCAGTTTCACACATACAGTAACACGGACCTCCATACCTGAGTTCTACCACACTTCCAGAGTAACATAGACCTCCATACCTGAGTTCTACCACACTTGGACAGTAGATATTCATACCTGAGTTCTACCCCACTTGGACAGTAACATAGATATTCATACCTGAGTTCTACCCCACTTGGACAATAACATAGATATTCATACCTGAGTTCTACCCCACTTGGACAGTAACATAGATACTCATACCTGAGTTCTACCCCACTTGGACAATAACATAGATATTCATACCTGAGTTCTACCACACTTGGACAGTAACATAGATACTCATACCTGAGTTCTACCCCACTTGGACAATAATATAGATATTCATACCTGAGTTCTACCCCACTTGGACAATAACATAGATATTCATACCTGAGTTCTACCCCACTTGGACAGTAACATAGACATCCATACCTGAGTTCTACCCCACTTGGACAATAACATAGATATTCATACCTGAGTTCTACCCCACTTGGACAGTAACATAGACATCCATACCTGAGTTCTACCCCACTTGGACAATAACATAGATATTCATAGCTGAGTTCTACCCCACTTGGACAATAACATAGATATTCATACCTGAGTTCTACCCCACTTGGACAATAACATAGACATCCATACCTGAGTTCTACCCCACTTGGACAATAACATAGATATTCATAGCTGAGTTCTACCACACTTGGACAGTAACATAGACATCCATACCTGAGTTCTACCCCACTTGGACAATAACATAGATATTCATAGCTGAGTTCTACCCCACTTGGACAATAACATAGATATTCATAGCTGAGTTCTACCACACTTGGACAGTAACATAGACATCCATACCTGAGTTCTACCCCACTTGGACAATAACATAGATATTCATAGCTGAGTTCTACCACACTTGGACAATAACATAGATATTCATACCTGAGTTCTACCACACTTGGACAGTAACATAGACATCCATACCTGAGTTCTACCCCACTTGGACAATAACATAGATATTCATAGCTGAGTTCTACCCCACTTGGACAATAACATAGATATTCATACCTGAGTTCTACCCCACTTGGACAATAACATAGATATTCATAGCTGAGTTCTACCCCACTTGGACAATAACATAGATATTCATACCTGAGTTCTACCCCACTTGGACAATAACATAGATATTCATACCTGAGTTCTATCTACCATAGTTCTAGAGTAACATAGATATTCACCGTACAGTGCACATTAGAACGGAATTTCGTTGCCTTGGCTCAGAGTAGATCGGTAATACAAGTAATACAATGTAGTGCAAAGTGTAGTGCATATGTAAACATATGTATGTCGACAGACAAATAATTTTAAGGTATATGTACATGAGTATATTGCACTGGAGGTCCCATGCATGATGTAATCAAAAAAATAAAGATTTGAAGCAGCATGTTATTTAGAGTTCAGCAGTCTTATGGCTTGTGGGAAGAAGTTGTTTCTGAACCTGGCTGTTCTGCTTTGAAGGCCTGAACCTCCTTCCAGATGCCAGCAGCGAGAACAGTCCATGGTGAGGGTGGGAGGGGTCTCTGTTTATGTTCTTAGCTCTGGTCAGACAGTGACTTTTTGCAATGTCCTGTATTGGAGGAAGTGAAGTCCCAATAATTCCCGCGCTGCAGGCTCCTGCCCAGACAGAGATGCAACTGGTCAGTATGCTCTCTGCAGTGCCTCTGTAGAAGGTGGTGAGAATCGGAGGGGGGAGGTGTGCTCTTTTCATCCATCTCAGGAAGTGCATGCACTGCTGAGCTCTTTTGACCAGAGCTTCAGTGTGAGTGGACCAAGTCAAAGTGTCTGTCATCTGTACCCCCAGGAACTTGGTTTTGCTGACTATCTCCACTGCTGTGTCCTTGATGAAGAGTGGTGTGTGGTCGGGTTGGCTCCTCCTGAAGTCGACGATGATCTCTTTGGTTTTCTCGACATTCAGGACCAGGTTGTTGGTTTCACACCAGTCAACCAGATGGTTCACCTCATCTCTGTAGTGCAGGTCACTGTCATTCTGGAGTGTCTAGCTGAGTTTGACGATGTCGACGGTGATCTCTTTGGTTTTCTCGATATTCAGGTCCAGGTTGTTGGTGTCACATCAGTGAACCAGATGGTTCACCTCCTCTCTGTAGTGCAGGTCATTGTCATCCTGAGTTCTACCCCACTTGTACAGTAACATAGACCTCCATACCTGAGTTCTACCACACTTGTACAGTAACATAGACCTCCATTCCTAAGTTCCACCACTCTTATGTAGCAACACAGACCTCTATACCTGAGTTTGACCACTTGTGATATAGACCTCCATACCTGATTTCCACTACACTTATACAGTAACCTAGTCCACCATAATGGAGTTCGACCAGATTTTTACAGTAACATTGACCTCCATACCTGAGTTCAACCACATTTATACAGTAATACAGACACCCATACCTAATTCCTAAATAAATTAATTAATAAAAACCTATTATAAAGAATGTACAAAGGTATTTGCCAATGGTCTTGACATTTTCAAAGAGTTTCAGCTCATTTCAGCTTTCACCATTTATGTCACTAATTTTAAGTGCATTTTCTACATTGGAGGCTATTATAAAGTTTCGAGTCATGTTTTAGGTGTTGTGATGGAAAGCTCCACGTGAAGGTTTGGCAGAAACAATGTGACTCAGTCTGTCCATACACGCTACAACGTGGGTGAATGAGCTGCTTTAAATGTCTTCCAGCGCTTGATGCACCAAACACAAATTATGCAATATTTTCTCATCTCTCCCTCCACTCTTGCACATGGCCTTTGCAAGACTTCAAATTAGCCACTAATTGATGAAAGTCTGAGGTCCTCAAGATATTGGGCCATGTTTCTTAATCTCACATGCCTTGAGGTCTTTTCTAAGATCCCAGTCAGATCTCACAGACATCTAAAAGAAGCACAGAATTAGACAAGTAAAATGTTCACTCGTATATCTGTCCCCCTCTTTTATGTGACTGATAATCCAAGACCTTCATAACAAACACAAAATCTGTATTAAAACGTGTAGAGCATCTCTATCCATGTCGCTTACATGAAGTCGCATGATACTTTTTTAAAGGAATAATCCAGTGAAAAATCAAGATGTTTGGTGTCCAAATTTTGCTTCTTTAGTTTAGAACTAAATGTTGCTAAAAAAAAACTAGAAGTCAATAGTCACCCCAGTCTTTTCTTTAAATATAGGGAGATTCATTCGAAAGAGGCCCTGAATATTCTGTAATAACTCACTGTATGATGAATCAATCTGGAACTCTCTGCCTCTCTCTCTTCGCTCTACCTCTTCTCTTTCTCACTTCAAATCTTTATTGAAATCTCATCTTTTTCTCCTTCATTTTTCTCCTGCATCTTCCTCGGGCCTTGTGTAATGTGATATGCATTTGTAAAGCGACCTTGGGTTTTGTGTAAAGGCGCTAAATAAGTTCAACTTATTATTATTATTATTATAATGTGCAACGTGCTCCTCTATGGAGCTTCAAACAAGCTGGGATGAACCTGCGTCAAGGCGATGAGGTAGGCACCGAACAGCCGTCGCTACGTTTAACCTCTGTTTGTAAGTTCCAGGTGCACACCGCCGTGCCCCGAAAACAGAGGTCACTCCCAGCGTTGCGTGCAATGCAATCGATTACACAAACATCAAGGTATATAGCAGATTTTTGCTTCAGATTGCTTCATCCTAACAGGAGTTACAGTAGAATATTCGGGGCCTCTTTCAAGTGAATCTCCCTGTACGTCCTCAATATGTCTCTTGACTCGCTCAAACCACATTCCATGCCTTCATCAAGGTCACAATTTGCTCTAAATACATGCTTAAAACAGTTCTCAATACATTAAAACTGCATAGAAAAGGCACAGATAGACTTACTTCAGTTTTAAGGATGTATTTGAAAAAAAACATTCGGATGACTGTTGACTTCAAGAGTTTGTTAGGAATGTTAGCCTCACAGCTCAAGTGTTAAACTAAAGAAGCAACATTTGGACACCAAACATGTCCTGACTGATCGACAGTGGTGGACAGTAACTGAGTAAATGTAATTAGTTTCTGTACTTTAGTATTTTTGGTGTATCTGTACTGAAGTTTCTCCGTTCTGGGCGACTTTTTCCTTTCACTCCACTACATTTCAGAGTCTAATATCCGACTTTTTCCTCCTACATTTTGAGAAATCTGTCGTTCCTTTTGGTTTCTGTGTGTATAAAAACGTAACGTGTCAAAACGAAAGAAGCGCAAAGCCAGAGCACCAATCAGGGCCCAGCGGTCACTTTGTTTAGAGCTGGTTTTGACCTGTTGGTCATACCGACCCAGTGCAGCACGCGGTTCAACGTCAGCGCAGCAGCGTAAAACTTTGGGAGAGTCTGTTCAACATAAATGATGAACTAACCTAACTTTGTGTAAATAGAGCTCAATATAGAAATATGTCCACATATGCAGTCGAGACTGACGCAGCTTTTTTCTGAATTTCTACAAACTCCATTTCATTTTATAGTAAATGAGTTTGGGCTGGTTTATGTTTATGAACAGACGCCTACAGATCAACATAGTAAAGGAGCTCATCTGTGATCCTGAGTTTAAAGCCAGTTTTTATTCAACTTAAACTTGGAACTAAGTTGTAAATAAATCTGAAACTGAAACTTTGCTTGTGTGTAAAAAGTGATTTCAGAGCCACTCGGTTCTCCCTGATGGAAACTGTTTACCTTCAGTGTTTTGTGCTTCTGATCATTTTAATAGACGTCAGCGTCACTAATTAATGACGTTCTATTAAAAGACTGGTTTACCAAGAGAGACGCTGGAGGACTTTCACCTGAAATGAGTTCATGAAGCCAGTCTGGTTATAAAAATGATAACAGGACATCAGAGCCAGAATTACTCTTTTAGTACTTTTACTTTATACTTAAGTACATTTGAAGGGAAATACTTTAGTACTTTTACTCAAGTGGAGGTCTAAAGGGAGGAACTTCTACTTTAACTGGAGGAATATTTTACCTTGCGTATCTCTACTTTAACTCCAGTACATGACTTGTGTACTTCGTCCATCGCTGCTGATCGACTACACCTGGAGTAAGTGGAATATTATGTGAATTCGATTTTTTTACTGTATGAATTATAAAGCAGAAGAACATGTGCATTTTCATTTCTGTGTGTGAAGAGTCAGAATTGTTTACAGTGGTGGTGAGAGGAATCAGACTTCTGGAGATTTTCATGCCTCTAAAAACTGCTTGACTGGAAGTTTCTACATGAAATAGTTACGAAATGTGTTGCCTGATGCCTGAGATGTTGTCTGCTGATCAGTCTGAAAAGGTTTTGGCCTTGAATGTATTTTTTGGGACAGTCGTGGGCTGGAGGTTAGGGAACTGGCCCTGTGACCGGAAGGTTGCCGGTTCGATCCCCAGCATGGACAGTCCATGACTGAGGTGTCCTTGAGCAAGACACCTAACCCGCAACTGCTCCCCGGGTGCCGTGGATAGGGCTGCCCACCGCTCCGGGCAAGTGTGCTCACTGCCCCCTAGTGTGTGTGTGTTCACTAGTGTGTATGTGGTGTTTCACTTCACGGATGGGTTAAATGCAGAGGTGGGATTTCCCCGGTTGTGGGATCAATAAAGTATGGTGAAGACGTACATGCAGGGCAAATTGTTTGCTATTATCAGATTTTACTATTATCAACATGACATATAAAACCTCAGAGGACACATGCAGGTTCAGTGGTCAGCCCTGGCTCCTACCATCACTGAAAGCAATTTGATAGTACGGTTCTCTACAATGAACTATATCACATCAGACTACTCTACATGACATCTCAGCTAATTAATTATGTAGTGTTTTTTAATTTACCTTAATGGTCACCAGAAAACAGCAGATCTTACACAAAAGTGATTGTTGTTTATTTTCTCACTTGTGCCTTATTTCGGTACTTGTTATCTTATTATCCGGTACTTTTGTACACCACCTCCTGCGATGAGAGGCCTTAGAGCGTGATATATATCTCTGAATCTTCACCGAGAAGCCATGTGTTGTGTTCTGACGTGACACTGGCATAGTAAGAGTGGGAGCAAAGAGATGCTGGCATTGACCCTCGACCCCTCAAATGCTCAATGTCACAGTGATGCAGGCATAGCAGCCTGAAGATGTGATAGGCTTAGACAGGAGAGCTCCTGGCGGTGTGTGTGCCTGTTTGTGAGCTCTAGTCCACATGTTTAACTCATACAGTATGTGTCTGTGTAAAGCAACAATACTGTAATTTTCTGATGTGAATGACCAGCTGTGGAGTTTGCATGTGTGGCGTGTTCTCTGCATGATTTTTAGACATGCTGCGTCAAATGATGTTGATGCTTTGTGACATCACCCTGAATTAACATGCAGCGTTTTCACGTTCTGTTGTTGTCTTAGAAATTTCCAGAGAGTTATACCACAGGTTAACCTCTGACATCTGCTTACATAGGCATCCACTAGACACGGTCTCGTTTACACACACACACACACACACACACACACACACACACACACACACACACACACACACACACACACACACACACACACGTGCCAGAGGAATTGCTCATGCCCAGTTTGCATGACTATGCTTGAGAAACCTTGAGGCTGTGGTGTGGATATGTCTCTGCTTCATTAAATAAAGACAAATATCCTTAACTTTCTCTCTCTCTCTCTCTCTCTCTCTCTCTCTCTCTCTCTCTCTCTCTCTCTCTAACTCACTGACTCCCTCATTCTGTCTCTCTCTCTCTCTCTCTCTCTCTCTCTCTAACTCACTGACTCCCTCATTCTGTCTCTCTCTCTCACTCCCTCATTCTGTCTCTCTGTCTCTGTCTCTTTCTCTCTCTCTCTCTCTCTCTTACTCTCTCTCTCTGTCTCTCTCTCTCCCTCTCTCTATCTCTATCTCTCTCTCTCTCTCTCTCTCTCTCTCTCTCTCTCTCTCTCTCTCACTCACTCCCTCATTCTGTCTCTCTCTCTCACTCCCTCATTCTGTCTCTCTCTCTGTCTCTCTCTCTCTCTCTCTCTCTCTCTCATTCTCTCTGTCTCTCTCTCTGTCTATCTCTATCTCTCTATTTCTCTCTTTCTCTGTCTCTCTCTCTCTCTGTCTCTCTCTCTCCCTCTCTCTCTCTCTCTCTCTGTCTCTCTCTCTCTCCCTCTCTCTATCTCTATCTCTCTTTCTCTCTCTCTCTGTCTCTCTTTCTCTCTGTCTCTCTCTCTCTCTCTCTCTCTCTCTCACTCACTCCCTCATTCTGTCTCTCTCTCTCACTCCCTCATTCTGTCTCTCTCACTCTTCCTCTCTCACTCTTCCTCTCTCTCTCTAACTCACTGACTCCCTCATTCTGTCTCTCTCACTCTTCCTCTCTCTCTCTCTCTCTCTCTTTCTCTCTGTCTCTCTCTCTCTCTCTCTCTCTCTCTCTCTCACTCACTCCCTCATTCTGTCTCTGTCTCTCACTCCCTCATTCTGTCTCTCTCACTCTTCCTCTCTCACTCTTCCTCTCTCTCTCTAACTCACTGACTCCCTCATTCTGTCTCTCTCACTCTTCCTCTCTCTCTCTCTCTCTCTCTCTCTCTCTCTCTCTCACATTCTGCCCAAAGCTTGAACATAAGCATATCATAGTTAATATCACAAATAATAATGAGATATGGAGATATGGCAATGCCCTCAGCCACAAACACAGTCAACTCTATTTAGGACCTTAATTAAATAAATCCTGTGATAGTGACACATACGTGACATACTGTATAGGAGACATTTTGAGCAGAGTCAAAGCTAACAGTTTGCTCAAGCGAGCTGCATATTTGACTTTATTGAAGAAAGCTGCAACAAAAAAGTCATTTAAAAAACTTTTTAAAAACTCAAAAAACACAAACATCTCTCCCTCTGCCAGTTCACTGTAAAATATGAGCAGGTCCTAAATATTGTCGCTGTCCAACGAAAAACAAGTATCTCCAAAACAGTAACTTTACAGGAGAAGGCCAAGCACTCCTTCCTTACCTTTCCCTAAATCCCGATATAAAGAGACCTTATTCCCAATGTTTGGAGCATTTCTTTTGGTGCATTCACCATGAATGTAAAAGAGCTGGTGGGTTGAAATTATGTAAATAAATAAACTTAAACTTGAATTATAGAAGGTTAACATGCCTGTTGTATTTTTAAGAGCTTTTAAACTTGTTATAGAAGTTTAACACCACTATTATATTTTGAAGAGCTTTTAAAGTCGAGTTATAGGAGTTTAACACAGCTGCTATATTTTTAAGAGCTGTTATACTGGAGTTATATGAGTTTAACACCACTGTTATATTTGTAAGAGCTCTTAAACTCGAATTATAGGAGTTTAACATGCGTGTTGTATTTTTAAGAGCTTTTAAACTCGAGCTATAGGAGTATAACACTGTTGTTATGTTTTTAAGAGATTTTAAACTCGAGCTATAGGAGTTTAACACCGCTGTTATATGTCTAAGAGTTCTTAAAGTTGAGTTATAGGAGTTTAACACCCATGTTATATTTTAAAGAGCTTTTAAACTCGAGCTATAGAAGTTTAACACCACTGTTATATTTTCAAGAGCTTTTAAACTCAAGTTGTAGGAGTTTAACACCCTGTTATATTTTAAAGAGCTTTTAAACTCGAGCTATAGAAGTTTAACACCACTGTTATATTTTTAAGAGCTCTTAAACTCGAGTTATAGGAGTTTAACACCACTGTTATATTTTTAAGAGCTCTTAAAGTCAAATTATAGGAGTTTAACACACATTATATTTTTAAGAGCTTTTAAACTCGAGTTATAGGAGTTTAACATCACTGTTATATTTTAAGAGCTTTTAAACTCGAGTTATAGGAGTTTAACATCACTGTTAAATTTTTAAGAGCTCTTAAACTTGGGTTATAGGAGTTTAACACTGCTGTTATATTTGTAAGAGCTTTTAAGCTTGAGCTATAGGAGTTTAAAACGGTGCCTCATGAATGTCGAATTATAGGAGTTTAACATGCCTGTAGTATTTTTAAGAGCTTTTAAACTCAAGCTATAGGAGTATAACACTGCTGTTATATTTTTAAGAGCTTTTAAACTTGAGCTATAGAGTTTAACACTGCTGTTATATTTTGAAGAGCTCTTAAACTCGAGTTATAGGTGTTTAACACTGCTTTTATATTTTTAAGAGCTTTTAAACTCAAGTTAGAGGAGTTTAACACCACTGTTATATTTATAAGAGCTTTTAAACTCAAGTTATAGGAGTTTAACACCACTGTTATATTTGTAAGAGCTCTTAAACTCGAATTATAGGAGATTAACATGCCTGTTGTATTTTTAAGAGCTTTTAAACTCGAGCTATAGGAGTATAACACTGCTGTTATATGTTTAAGAGCTCTTAAAGATGAATTATAGGAGTTTAACATGCATGTTTTATTTTAAAGAGCTTTTAAACTCGAGCTATACGTGTTTAACACTGCTGTTATATTTTTAAGAGCTCTTAAACTCGAGGTGTAGGAGTTTAACACCACTGTTATATCTTTAAGAGCTTTTAAGCTCGAGCTATAGGAGTTTAAAACGATGCCTCATGAATGTCCATGACGTCAGTGAGCATGAACAGCCAATGAACTGCTCCACTCACCAATCAATCATCACTCAGTGGCAGTAAAGCCGCCTCCTGCTGCCCAAAACCCGTTTACTGTAGAATAAAGGAAACACATCGGTGAGTTTTCTTTGGTTTTTTGTGAAATGCATCCTACTTTCTAAAATGAAAGAAACATCCTGGACAAGTGGTTAGAAACTATTTAAACTTTTTATTTTAAGCTCCAGTTACTCCCATTCATTGAATACTCCCTCGTGGGCTCCCTCTGCTGTTTAACAGAGGGGGAAACAGGAATGGGGGGCAGGAAGGGGCCAGGCCTTCATAAACCAGCCCTGCAGCCGCCGTGTTCGTGTAAACAGCCGCACTGTAAATAAAGACTGATACTGCCTGAAATCATTGCGGAGTCATAAATGCACAAATAATTCAACTAAGCAGACTTATCTAAGTTTTACTGCTATAAAAATAGTACACTTTGAGAAAAAAATTAATATTTATCATAATGTATGATATTTTTAGAATAAAGTCATATTGTTTTGAGAAGAAAATCTAGATATTTGGATTATAAAGTCATAATATTTTGAGTAAAAACAACAATATTTCTAAAATAAATATGTTACAGTTTAAGAAACCGCTGTGCAGGAAACTGTGTGTATCTCAGGCAGTGGCCGTCCACACGGCTATTGGTGACCACATCTCCATGTCACTGAAAGACAGCATGTAGCTTCACAATGAGAAAGATGATAAAAATTAGATCAAAAAATCACTGAGTGAGTGCTCAATGAATGGGAGTGAACGGAGCTCAACGGCTTAAAACTAAAAGTTAAAATAGTTTCTAATGACTCGCCCAGAACTTTCCTTTGATTTTAGAAAGTATCAGGGCGTATTTCACTAAAAAACAAGAAAACTCACCGATGTGTTTCCTTTTCTCCACAGTAAACGGGTTTTGGGCAGCAGGAGGCGGCTTTACTGCTACTGAGTGATGATTGATTGGCGAGCAGAGCAGCTCATTGGCTGTTCACGCTCACTGACGTCATGGACATTCATGAGGCACCGTTTTAAACTCCTATAACTCGAGTTTAAAAGCTCTTAAAAATGTAACAGCAGTGTTAAACTCCTATAGCTCGAATTTAAAAGCTCTTAAAAACATCTTCAAAACCACGGTGTTAAACTCCTGTAACTTGAGTTTAAAAGCTCTAAAATATGACAGCAGGGTTAAACTCTTATAACTCGACTTTAAAAGCTCTTAAAAATATAAAAGTGATGTTAAACTCCTATAACTTGAGTTTAAAAGCTCAAAAATATATATAAAGTGGGCTGGTTCCAGTTGCTCTACTTGGTTACAGCGCTGTGCATTCTTGGGTTTTTCGTTCTTGTTTTGTCCTCAGTGGGCAGGAACAAACCTGGAGAACAGGCGTCTATTAAAGGACAGCAAGCATCGTTTACCTTTAATCTGAAGAGTTTGAGTTTGCAGCCAAAGTAAATATTTGGACTTACCTGTCTGAGTATTTATGGAGGGGACAGTGTGACATAAAATGAATAAAAACTATTTTTCTTTTTTTCAATAGTCTTAGAGAAATGCACATTTTCCAGATTTGAAAGATGTGAATGGGCCTAATCTGTCTAGCTGCAATGGCTCTGCTTCACCACAAGATGACAACATTGGGTTTGTCATGATCTCTCTCTGTTTCTATTGCCCGTTCTTGCACTGTCCTCACTGCAAATGCGCTCATTTCCTGCGTCAACTGCTGGAATTACTGAGTTGAATTTGTTAGCCCCCTTTACCCTGTTCCTCAATGGCCAGGACCCCCGCCGAGCAAGTATTATTTGGGTAGTGAAGCATTCTCAACTAAAAATATCCAGCCAAAAGCGTCCTGTGACCACTGATGAAGGCCTAGAGGATGACCAGCGCAAACTGTGCAGCAGCAGATGAGCTGTTGTCTCTGACTTTACATCTGAAAGTTGGACCAACAAGGTGGACACAGTGTTTAAAAACTCCTGATCCACTCGCACCACAGTGCTCCTATATGGTAAATGGAGCTGATGAAATGGACGAGTGTAGACACAAGGTAAGTGTACTTAATGAAGAAGAATGTAAAAAAAACCCAGGTGAGCAAGCCAGTGGGGCAACAGTGGCAAGGAGAACCTCCCTCAGAACTGAGGAAGAAACCTTGGGAGGAACCAGGCTCACCGGGGGGGACCCGTCCTCCTCTGGCCAGACTACCTACAGAGTGATTATACTATTAATATTAATAGCGTGCATCCAGTGTGTAGGCTTTACACTAGATATGGGAATTTCTGCCTTGATTTGATATTCAGCCACAAGAGCATTAGTGAGGTCAGGTACTGATGTTGGGTGATTAGTTCTGGATCTAAAACGTCACTCCAACTCACCCCAAAGGTACTAGATGGAGCTGCATCACTAAAGAACACAGATCTAAGATCAAGATTCAATTCAGTTTTTGCACTATGCAGTGATGGAGTGTTCAATTAAGCCCTTTTCCAACAGATAAAGCTTTACAGAAATTCAGGTCCCCACTCATAAAGAACAAAGCAAGGGCAGCATTAGCATCAGAATCTATCAAAGAGCAAGAGGGAGAAATAAGAGTAGTACAAGTTTACGGTAAGACTGTAAGAAGGATGCGCACTTTCAATAAACCCAGTCAATTCAATTAGCTCAATTGCTTTTGATGCTAGAGTAAGATCAACCATGATGTTCCT
>NC_051221.1:41412131-41417131 GCF_015220715.1 Pygocentrus nattereri | reverse complement strand
CAGCTTTGTTTGTACAGGGCCTGAATGGCTCGTAGCAAAGAGCCATGTACCCCGTACTCCCGAAGCACCTCCCACAGAATACCCCGGGGAACACAGTCGAAAGCCTTCTCCAGATCCACAAAGCACATGTGGACTGGTTGGGCAAACTCCCATGAACCCTCCAGAATCCTGGAGAGGGTGAAGAGTTGGTCCAGTGTTCCACGACCAGGGCGGAACCCGCACTGTTCCTCCTGGATCCGAGGTTCGACTATAAGCCGGACTCTCTTCTCCAGTACCCCTGCATAGACCTTGCCAGGGAGGCTGAGGAGTGTGATTCCCCTGTAGTTGGAACACACCCTCCAGTCCCCTTTTTTAAAAAGAGGCACCACCACCCCAGTCTGCCAATCCAGTGGCACCGCCCCCGATGTCCACGCAATGTTGAAAAGGCGTGTCAGCCAAGACAGCCCCACAACATCCAGAGCCTTGAGGAACTCAGGGCGGATCTCATCCACCCCTGGAGCCTTGACACCAAGGAGCTTCTTAACTACCTTAGCGACTTCGGCCTCAGTAATGGACAAGCCTATTCCCATGTCCCCAGACTCAGCCTCCTCACTGGAGAACGTGTCGGTGGGATTGAGAAGGTCCTCAAAGTATTCCTTCCACCGCCCAATGACGTCTTCAGTCGAAGTCAGCAGCACACCATCTCCACTATATACAGTGCTAGTGGCACACTGCTTTCCCCTTCTGAGTCGCCTGACGGTTTGCCAGAATCTTTTCGGAGCCGACTTAAAGTCACTTTCCAAGGCCTCACCAAACTCCTCCCATACACGGGTTTTTGCCTTGGCAACAACTGAAGCCGCAGATCGCTTGGCCTGTCGATACCTGCCAGCTGCCTCTGGTGTCCCACAGGCCAACCATGTCCGATAGGACTCCTTCTTCAGCTTGACGGCATCTCTCACCTGGGGTGTCCACCACCGGGTTCGAGGATTACCGCCCCGACAGGCACCAACTACCTTACGGCCACAGCTACAGTCAGCCGCTTCAGCAATGGAGGAACGGAACATGGCCCATTCTGAGTCAATGTCCCCCACCTCCCCCGATATCTGGTCAAAGTTCTGACGGAGGTGTGAGTTGAAGATCAATCTGACAGGTTCTTCTGCTAGACGTTCCCAGCAAACCCTCACTATGCGTTTGGGCTTGCCTGGTCTGACCGGCATCTTCCCCCACCACCTGATCCAACTCACCACCAGGTGGTGATCAGTTGATAGCTCAGCTCCTCTCTTTACCCGAGTGTCCAAAACACATGGCCGCAAGTCCGATGACACGACTACAAAGTCAATCATTGAACTGCGGCCTAGGGTGTCCTGGTGCCATGTGCACTTATGGACATCCTTGTGTTCAAACATGGTGTTCGTGATGGACAAACTGTGGTTTGCGCAGAAGTCCAAAAACTGAACACCACTCGGGTTCAGATCAGAGAGGCCATTCCTCCCAATCACACCCCTCCAGGTCTCACTGTCATTGCCCACGTGAGCGTTGAAGTCCCCCAGTAGGACAATAGAGTCTCCAGGAGGAGCACTTTCAAGCACCCTTCCCAAGGACTCTAAGAAGGCTGGGTACTCTGAACTGCTGTTCGGTGCATAAGCACAGACAACAGTCAGGACCCGTTCCCCAACCCGAAGGCGTAGGGAAGCTACCCTCTCGTCCACCGGAGAAAACCCCAACATACAGGCACCAAGTCGAGGGGCTATGAGAAAGCCCACACCTGCCCGCCGCCTCTCACCATGGGCAACTCCAGAAAAGAATAAAGTCCAGCCCCTCTCAAGGAGATTGGACCCAGAGCCCAAGCTGTGTGTTGAGGTGAGCCCGACTATATCTAGCCGGTATCTCTCAACCTCGCGCACCAACTCAGGCTCCTTCCCCGCCAGTGAGGTAACGTTCCAAGTTCCAAAAGCCAGTTTCAGCAACCGAGGATCAGAACGCCAAGGCCCACGCCTTCGGACACTGCCCGATCCACAACGCACCGAACCCCTACTACTGCCCCTCCCATTGGTGGTGGGTCGATGGGAGGGGGACTCATGTAACTCCTTCGGGCTGGGCCCGGCCGGGCACCATGAGTAAATGCCCGGCCACCAGATGCACCTACTGAACTGTCAGAACACCCAAAACAAGCAAACACTCAGAAAGGCTGCTGAAAAGGCTTGACAGAGAATTCCAAAGGAAGTTATCAAGCATCTGATGATGTTTGCATCACCAAATACTTTAAACGAGGGGTGGCACCACAGCTCCAAAAGTGGTGGGGCAGGACGTACTGATGCAAAAAACTCGAAGATCTCTGAAGAATATCCGGCTGTTTTCATATCCAGTTCCGTTTCTTAAGTCTGCTTCAGAGTTTGGGTTTGTGTAATGTTTTGTCTTTTTCATTTGGTTTGGTTGGTTTCACACTGCAACAGCTGGAGTGGACCAAATTATACAATGTCTGTTCAGAAACTTGGAAGTGATACAGCCTGTTTCACATTTGCCACCATAAAAATGGAAAAACAGAACAGAGAGATGCTAATCATCTATATTTATCACAAAGCAACTATACCCATAATAATAAACTTGATATCTGCATCTTTATGATTGGTTTACCAATCTGAGTTATCTGAATTTAAATCAGGTCTCTGATTCGACAAGAATAAATCAAATCAAATTTATTTGTAGCGCTTTTTACAACGGATGTTGTCACAAAGCAGCTTTACAGAATTTCAGAAAAGACAAAGTTTCAACAGGAGTGTAAGAATGTACAGAAACCCCCCCGTGGGCAAGCCAGGGGCAACAGTGGCAAGGAGAACCTCCCTCAGAACTGAGGAAGAAACCTTGGGAGGAACCAGGCTCACCAGGGGGGACCCATCCTCCTCTGGTCAAACTACCTACAAGTGATTATATTACTGATATTAATAGCAGTAGTATTGGTATTAGGAATAACTAGGAGTCTATGAGAACATCAGCGTAGGGTGGGCAGCTCATCCAAGGTAGGTGGTGGTAGCTGGGGCGTGGGCAGCTGGTCTGAAGTGGGTAGCAGGAGAGCTCGGCAGTCAGTCGTCCTTCAGTGTCCGGCTGGACAGGTGGGCGGTCGTATACTCGGAAAAAAGGCAGGGAGAGGGAATTAGTTTTATTCTATCCGTTTATATGTAAAACAGGGAATGTGAACATTTACAGAGTGTGGCTAACGACTCCGGCAGATCTGACTATGACAGCTTAACTAACAGGAGAGAACCAGAAGGACACACAGACACGGCAGCACTCTGAGACAGTTCGGCATCCCTCCGCTCCACCGTCCACAAACCTGAGTGACCGCGTGCGAGCAGCTGGACAACAGCACCAGCGTCTCAGTTTACTATAATTCCCTGTGTCCATGGACCCCTGGATCTGCTGCCTTTATCTAGGGGGGAACATTAGCTACCAAAAGCTGAACTGAACAAGTGAGTTTTCAGCCTAGTCTTAAAGACTGAGACTGTGTCTGAGTCCCGAACAGTTTCTGGAAGGTCATTCCAGAGTTTGGGGGCTTTATAAGAAAAAGCTCTTCCCCCAGCTGCAGCCTTAGGAATTCTGGGAACTATTAATAAGCCAGCACTCTGTGATCTGAGTAGTCGTGATGGCTCATAATGAGAAATAAGGTCTTGCAGGTATTCAGGAGCGAGACCATGTAGGGCTTTATAAGTCAATAAAAGGATTTTATAATCAATACGGAACTTAACAGGCAGCCAATGAAGTGATGATAGCACTGGACTGATATGATCAGATGTTCTAGTTTTAGTGAGGATCCTGGCTGCGGCGTTTTGGACTAGTTGGAGTTTGTTTAAATTCCTGCTCGTACATCCTGACAGTAGCGTGTTACAGTAGTCTAGCCTGGAAGTAATAAAGGCGTGTACTAGTGTTTCTGCATCACGCAGGGACAGGGCATTTCTGATCTTGGCGATGTTGTGAAGATGTAGAAAAGCTGTCCTAGTGATGCCGCCTGTGTGTTGATCGAATGATAAATCTGAATCTATTATAACGCCAAGATTTTTTGCTGCTAATCCAGGTGTGGCTGGAAAGTCGGCGAGATTTAAAATTAAATCTGTTAATTTACTTCTTGCTAATTTTGGACCCAGAAGGAGAACCTCTGTTTTGTTACTGTTTAATAGGAGGACGTTACGTGACATCCAGCCTTTCACGTCTTTTACACAGTCCTCCATTTTCTTTAACCTGTGTTGGTCATCAGGTTTGGCTGATATGTACAGTTGAGTATCGTCTGCATAACAATGAAAGTTTACGCCATGGTTACTTATAACTGTGCCTAACGGTAACATGTATAGTGTAAATAGTAATGATCCTAATATAGACCCCTGCGGAACTCCAAATCTCACTTTTGAATAACTGGAAGATAAATTGTTTACCCTAACAAACTGATAACGTTCTGATAGGTAAGATCTGAACCATGATAGGGCCGTCCCTGTGACTCCAACCATGTTTTCTAACCTTTCTAGGAGAATATTGTGGTCTATTGTATCGAAAGCCGCGCTGAGGTCAAGTAGCACTAAGAGAGATATGTAGCCTTGATCAGAGGCCAGAAGAAGATCATTAGTTATCTTAACTAGAGCGTCTCAGTGCTGTGGTGTGGCCTGAATCCAGACTGAACTTTTTCATATATATGGTCCTTGTGTAGATATGAACTAAGTTGTTGGGTCACAGCTTTTTCTAAGATCTTAGATATAAACGGTAAGTTAGAAACAGGCCTGTAATTAGACAAAACGGTGACATCAAGATTTGGTTTCTTGATCAGAGGTTTGATAACTGCTAGTTTAAAAGCTTTGGGAACATGGCCCAGACTAAGGGACGAGTTTACAATAGTTGAGAGAGGGTTTATAATGACTGGCAGTACTTCTTTGAGTCATTTTGATGGAATTGCATCGAATATGCGGTGACGCTTTTTTTTTTTGAGGTCTTTTTAGGTTAAAGAAACACCCAACAGACTCTCAGTAACATATAAGGGT
>NC_051221.1:41372131-41407131 GCF_015220715.1 Pygocentrus nattereri | reverse complement strand
TCAGCTGTGTTCTCTAGGGTTTTTTTCATCCCTCTGCGCTCTCTGTGGGTCAAGATTGGATGGATATCGTAATTACAGTGTGAGAAAGGTCACAGGGTGGGGCAAAGCTCTACTGCCCTCATCTATCACTCCTCTGGAGGCCCTGCTGTTGAGTTGTGTTGAGTTGTTTGGAGGGACAGGGTGTGTGTGTGTGTGTGTGTGTGTGTTTGTGTGTGTGTGTGTGTGTGTGTGTGTGTGTGTGTGTGTGTGTGTGTGTGTGTGTGTGTGTGTGTCCTGTTGAATGCCAATGAGCCTGGTGTGTTACCACTACAAGATCATCAGCAGGTAACAGATGTGAGCTTAATACCATCTGACAGTGCTGGAAGCCGACAGTCGAGCCATGTATTAGATCTTCTTTAGATTGGGTTCAGGCTTCATCAATCATGTGGAATATATGGATTTGTACATTAATGACTTGCTATGCACTAAAGATCCACTGCAGGCCTTCAGGGCACAAAGGTCACAGCCATCGGAGCAAGGACACATCATATATGATGTCAATAATATCACAGGGCTGCTGTTGTTATACTCAGAATTTCTCTCTCTTAAATATGCAAAAAGTATTTAGACATCGGTACTGTGCTTAAGCATGTATTAAAGGGGAATTCTGCTAATTTTTTAAATTTTCTATATATTTTTTTATAATTCACTCAGTAAGATGTAATCAAATTGATTCAGGGTGATTTGGTGTGAAATGCTTCATTGTAGAGAAAACTACTGACTGTGATTTCTTTGCAGTGGTGGTGATAGGAATCAGGAGTCCTTGTTTACTATCAAAACTAATCAGTAAAATTGGAAAAATAAGTTTTATCTTATTAATAAAAATAATAATAATAATAATAATAAGTTCAATTTATATAGCGCCTTTCACAAACCCAAGGATGCTTTACATCGTCATCATAGAGGGGGAAAAAAAATTGACACTACAGAGAGGGAAAAAGGAAGGTTTTAATCCGGAATTTGAAGGAAGACAGAGAAGAGCAATTACGAAGAGTGGAAGGTAGAGAATTCCAGAGTTTGGGAGCAGCAGCACTGAAAGATCTGCCACCCATAGTAGAAAGTCTAGTTGAGGGAACTGTGAGGAGTCCAGCATTAGAAGATCGGAGAGTACGAGACGGACAATATAAAGAAACAAGATCAGAAAGGAATGTCGGAGCCAGACCACGGAAAGCCTTGAAGATAAGAACAAGGATTTTGTACTTGATTCTAGAACCAATAGGAAGCCAATGCGGCTGCCGAAGAACAGGAGTGATATGAGCCGAGCGCTCGGTGGAGGTCAGAACCCCGGCTGCTGAGTATTGGATGTAATGAAGACGGTTGATTAGTTTAACTGGAAGGCCATAGAGAAGTGAGTTACAGTAGTCGATGCGAGAGAAGATGAAGGCATTGATCGACATTTTAGCATCAGTGTCACTCAGCGCAGAGCGTAAGCCTGCAATGTTACGCAGATGATAATATGCAGTTTTGGTGACGAGCTTAACGTGAGACTCGAAAGTAAGAGATGAGTCAAGGAGACAGCAGCCGAGGTTCTTAACAAATTGGGCGGGCTTAATATCGACACCATCAATGTTGACAGAAAGATTCAATGCCTGGGAATGTGAGGTTTTAGATTCAACTAACAGAACTTCTGTTTTACCAGCGTTTAGTTTCAGATAATAAGTTTGCAACCAACTGTTCAAATCTCTGACATAAGAACTGAAAGCCTGGGCAGAGGCAGAGAGGGTAGTAGTGCTGGCATAAATTTGAATATCATCAGCATAGCAGTGAAAGTTATTACACCCTGCATGTATTTCTCCACTGTGATATTTTACACAATATTTTAAAAATGCTTATTTTAGGCCAAAACCTTCTCCATTGTAGAGCAATATAATATGTATATATATATATATATATATATATATATATATATATATATATATATATACATATATATATATATAGAAAATGGATGGATGGATGGATATATATTGTGCCAGGAGATGGGACCCTGAAGTTGAAGGGTACTCAACCTGTTACTGAGGAAAAGCTAAGGATTCCTCTGAGTACAGCTTGTGTGTATGACACAGCTTGATCAAAGCCTTTGGGACGTCTACTTGCTGAAGTTGACAAGCAACAATAGAGAGTTCAAAGCTGCTAGAACAAAATCACCATCTGAAGCCAGCATATACAAAGTATGAATCCTAGTAGGTTGGAAGTAGTGAAGACTGAAATGCACTGCCAACATTCTTGGGATCGACCGGATTAGGACACTTTCAATCAGGGGAACACACCATCTACTACTCAAGTCATGAGCAACAAAGCAGAAATGGAGTGGCTTTCATTGTCAACAAGGAGGTCAACAAGACTGTTGGATACAATACTGTGAATAATCATTCTGATTTCATGCACAACCATTCAACATTACAGTCATTCCAGGTTTATAAGCGGTAAAGAAATCAAAAAGCATTATGATCAAGCTGAAATTGACAAGACCTGCAATCAAGCTGTACTTCTGGAATGTTAAGGTCAGAAAAGAGAAGGAGGAACTACGATCAGAGAGCATGGCCTCAAACGAGAAATCCAGTAGGAGAACAACTAATCAACTTCTGCAAGAACAGTGACTTTTTCATTATTAATACATATTTCACACAACCATCTGTATGACATCACCAGATGGAGTTCACAGAAACCACATAGACACCAATAGATTTGCAGCAACAGATGAAAGAGCTCCAATTTGCCTGGGCTGCTTGTTGGACAGATCAGGAACTTCTTACTCAATCAAACCATCAAACTTCCAAATATGACCTGGAGAACATGCCACCTGTCTTCAAAGAAAACAGGAATCGATTTCAAGTGCTGGACACAACTGATAGAGAAACAGAGGAGCCAAGGATGGAAGTCAAAGAGGTCATTGAAGAAGAATCAGAGAAAAACCTGAGAAGAATGAAACAGAGACAGAAATTTAAGGGGGTGACTGATGTAGAAGCTACAGCGGAAACTACAAAAACGTCAGGAAAATCCTTTGAGAAAACTACCCTTTGAAATTCCAGTGAGCTGCCAGGAAGAACAAGGACTGACACTACAACAACACCTGTAAAGATATTGAAAAGGGCAGCAAACATGGGAAAAACATGGACTGTTTTTCAGAAGTTAAAGGAGATCAGAAACAAGTTTCAGCCAGGAGTCGATACTCTAAGCGACATCAATGGACAAATGAACGCAGATGAAACAAAAATCACAAAAGATGGAAAACAAACAGATGAACACTGAAAAAAAGATGTCAATTGCTTTTGCTGGGGAACATTTCCCTGAGATTATTTCCAAAGAAGAAAGACACAGGATTCAATGGCATTGCAATGGGAATATTTCAAGATTCTGAAGAAGATTTGGTTTAGGTACCGACCAAATTAAGTCAACAAATCTGGAAAACAGCTCAATTGCCAGAGGTCATTTTGTTTCCAAACCAGATAAAGGAGAAAAGAAAAGATCCATCCATCCATCCATTTTCTAAGCCACTTCTCCCTCAGGGTTGTGGGGTGTGGGGGGTGCTGGAGCCTATCCCAGCGGTCATCGGGTGGAAGGCAGGATACAACCTGGACAGATAGAAAAGAAAAGAAATTTCCTTCATATTACAAGCCAGGAAAATGATGCTTAAGATCATTCATTGTAGGCTACAGCCTTACATTGAAAGAGAACTGCCAGATGTACAAGCATGATTCAGGTATGGCAGAGGAACAAGAGACACCATTGCAGATGTTTGTTGGTTTATTAAAAAATCCAAGGAGTTCAAGAAGGAAGACAACATGTGTTTCATTGACTAAAGTAAAGCCTTTAACTGTGTTGGTCACATAAAACGAATGCAATATCCTAAGGAAAATAGCAATACAGCGCACCTCATCGTTCTAACGAGGAATCTCTGGACTGGTCACCCCTGATCTGTAAGACCTGAATGCCTTTATAAGGAGGGTTAAGGAACAGAGTGAAAAGATGGGACTTCAGCTCAATATGAAGAAGACTAAGGCTATGACAACATGAACGATATCTTTTCCAATGAGAAGATGTGGAAGCGCCTGCTCGGATTAGTTATTAACAACACAGTGTCCAGCACTCAAGAAATACGACGCAGATTACCGCTTGACAGAAGGATAAAGGAGCTTGAAACCATCTTCAAACGCAACCATTTTTTGTCTTCACACAGATCAGAATCGTCCAGTCTGTGACCTACACTGCGCTTCTTTATGGATGTTAAAGCTGGACAATAAACAAGCAACAAAAATGTTGATGCCTTTGAACCGATTCCTTGGAAAAGACCATTATGCTTGGAAGTGTTGAAGGCACAAGAGGACAAGGTGGTTGATGGGTGGTTGGTTAGTGTGGTGGATAACACCTCTGCCTTCTACACTGTAGACTGGGGTTCAATCCCCCACCTGGGTAAGCACCCTCCACTATACCAATAAGAGTCCTTGGGCAAGACTCCTAACACCACCTTCGCCTACCTGTGTAAAATCATCAAATTGTAAGTCGCTCTGGATAAGAGCGTCAGCCAAATGCCATGAATGTAAATGTAAGGATGACCAGCAAAGAGATAGATGAATAGAATCAGAGCCATCATGAATCAGCCATTCAGGAGCGTGAAGACCCAAAAGGAAGACGGAATATTCTGGAGGAACACTGTCCATATGGTCGCTGGGAGAAACCAACTCGAGGGTGCTTAATAGTGATTATATAATCTGTCTAAAGGTCTGTAGACACCTATTCATCCAGCGTTTCTTCCAAAATCACTGCTATTGATAGGGGGCTTGTTCTTCTTTGCTGCAGTAACAGCCTCTGCTCTTCAGAGAAGACTTTATATAGGATGTTGAAACATTGCTATGAGGATTTGATTACATTCAGCCACAAGAGCATTAGTGAGGTCAGCTAGTGATGTTGGGTGAGCAGGGGGGCTTAATACCCCTCTAGCCTAGTAGTTCCCAACCTTGTCGCTTTAGGACCCTTTGCCCTGCACATTGCAGTGTTTCCTCTGCTTTCAACACACCTAAGACAACTAACCAGTCCATTAAGACGCCCTTCATGGCTTGAAGTGGGTGTGCTGGGAGCTCAATACTAAAATGTGCAGGGCAGAGTGAGCTACAGTACAAGGGTTGAGAAACACTGAGGAAACCTGAGGCCCATGCATGGCTTAATACTTACTGCTGGACACAAAGTGAAACATCCTGCTCTCAAACTTTATGTAGAACAGCATTAATAGATACGAGGCTGAGCTACAAGAACATCTCTGACTGAGTTCTTGTTTCTTTTTAGCCATTGGTTCATGAATATTTCAAATTTAAGATTATCATTCTGCTTTGACTCGTCTGTATCTCTTCCATATGTGCACCCCAGACATCTGATACCAAAGCAGCACCAGCCCGTGAAAACATCCGCCCCGAGTGCTTTTTCAAGGGCGTATTATCAGCACTGTGAGTACAGCCTACAGCAACGTCACACGGACGCCTCTCCTTGCTGCGAAATTCAATGGCACAAATTATCACTATTGACACACCAATCTGCCAAATTGCTCTTTTCAGTGTTTTGCATTTTAAATCATGTCTGTTGCAGCTTAGACCCTGAACAGGGAATCAGACTTCTGGTTAGTTGAAAGTGAACTGGGTATTTTATTGTGGAAATAGGCAGATTTGGATAATCCGGCTACCTATTTTTCACTCAAAACCTTTTCAGCCTGACCATGTTAAAAATGTCTCAGAAACCAGGCAGGATATTGTGTAACCATTTCATGTAATGACTTTCTGTGAGGGCGGCACGGTGGCGTGGTGGAGGGCCTGGGTTTGATTCCCCTGCCGGGTGATCAGGGTCCTCTCTGTGTGGAGTCAGCATGTTCTCCCCGTGTCTGCGTGGGTTTCCTCCGGGTTCTCCGGTTTCCTCCCACAGTCCAAAGACATGCAGTCAGGCCAATTGGACGTGCTAAATTGCCCCTGGGTGTGAGTGACTGTCTGTGTCTGTCTGTCTGCCCTGCGATGGACTGGCGACCTGTCCAGGGTGTATCCTGCCTTCCGCCCGAAGACCGCACCCCCACGACCCTGACGGAGAAGTGGCTTAGAAAATGGATGGATGGACTTTCTGTGAGGAATCGTTTAAAGGCATTAAACGTCTGGTTCCTATCACCACCACTGTGAACAGTTCTGAATCGGTAAGTTTCTCTAGAACAGAGCATTTCACTCCAACCCACATGAAATTTGTTTAATCTTAATAATTTGCTTAGGCAGAAAATTTGAAACTGGTGAAATTTCCCCATAACTGAAAAAGATACACAACCAGGTTTGCTTTCATTAAACTCAAAGCGTTAATGGCAATAAAAACACATATTCCCAACTCTGTGAATTTGGGATTTGGTGGCTTAGGAGGGGAAATGTATGAGGGGAAATTAACTCGGTTGGCTTTGCTGTTCGTAAAGGTAAATGTTTGTACCAGTGTCCACCAGAAGGGGGCAGCAGTGAGCAGGCTTTGGGGCGCGTCTCTCACGACTGGCGTTGATTTTTTTACCCACCTCTATTCCGACAAACAACGCCTCTGCGCCGTGATTGGCCAATAGCGTAAGCTGCTGTGTGGTGGGAGTATGGATTACTAGCCAATCCGAGCGCAGAAGACGAGATAGAACGAACCAATCACAGCATGGAAGGCGGGGCTTTCTGAAATACGGGTGGGAAAACCAAAGCATCTCAGACTGTGGCGTCTCAATCCCCCCCTCTCTCCATCTCTCTCCATCTCTCTCTCACCGAGAGGGATGATGCTCCTGCCGCCCTCCTGCTCTGACTGGTCGTTGTGAACTGGACACGACTGTCCGAATTGGAGTAAATACGTCTGCCCTCTTTCTCTTCGTCCGGTCTTTCCTCGCTGTGATTTCTAAAGTTTAAGCCGCCCGTAAAGACGCACCGTTCGGTCATGCGTAATTTGGCGCGCCCCGGGACGTGTCAGTGATGCGAGCACACTCGCGGGGAGGAACAGATGGACTAGCCGTTACTCTTCTCTTCTTCACCATGGGAGTGCTACAACTTTCTTTCCTCCTCGTAGTCGCTGTGCTGCCCGGTGAGTCCCTCATTAACCGGGCGTGTGTCTGTCAGCGGTGCTGAGGTGGAGTTGGTGGTGCTCTCCGTCTGTGGAGAGCTGGCAGGCTTCTGCTCGGTCCTCCACAGGTTTCAGAGCGGCTTCATGTCCCTAACCTGCCGTCTCGACGCGGGGCTTCATCCGTCTTTCTCTTCAAGAACTCTTCCCTTTGTTTGCCTGTTCTTTAATGTTGTGATGTGCGTGATGTGCTGAAGTTTACTCTGCTTTGGTTTGTTTCTCAGCTCTTTGGTCTTTGGTCTTTCCCAGTTTCTGTTCTGAACCTGCTCCGGTTTGCCTCCAGCTTGAAACTGCTTTTCATCCATTTTCAGTTTTTTTGGGGTGACCATACTTCCCACAATGTTCTCCCTGGTTGAAGGTCTATCTATCTATCTATCTATCTATCTATCTATCTATCTATCTATCTATCTATCTCTTGATCTATCTGTCTATCTGTCTGTCTGTTTATCTATCTATCTGTCTGTCTGTCTGTAGATGGATCTATCTGTCTGTCTGTTTATCTATCTATCTATCTATCTATCTATCTATCTATCTATCTATCTATCTATCTGTCTGTCTGTCTGTCTGTCTATCTATCTATCTATCTATCTATCTATCTATCTCTTGATCTATCTGTCTATCTATCTATATATCTATCTGTCTGTCTGTCTGTTTGTCTATCTATCTATCTATCTATCTATCTATCTATCTATCTATCTATCTATCTATCTATCTATCTCTTGATCTATCTGTCTATCTATCTATATATCTGTCTGTCTGTCTGTCTGTTTGTCTATCTATCTATCTATCTATCTATCTATCTATCTATCTGTCTGTCTGTCTGTCTGTCTGTCTGTCTGTTTGTCTGTCTATCTATCTATCTATCTATCTATATATCTATCTGTCTGTCTGTGTTTGTCTATCTATCTATCTATCTATCTATCTATCTATCTATCTATCTATCTATCTATCTGTCTGTCTGTCTGTCTGTCTGTCTGTTTGTCTGTCTATCTATCTATCTATCTATCTATCTGTCTGTCTGTCTGTCTGTCTGTCTGACGGTTGAGCCTCATGTATAATGTTTCAGTTTAGATGTTGAGGTTGACGGTTGCTTTCCTCCGTTTCAGATCTCAGGATTGACCCAGCTTTAGATTTTTTATTTTAGGTTTCAGATTTTGTGTTTGACCCTGATCGTCATTTTTTTGAGCTTTGAGTTTGACGTCTCTTCTTTTTCAGTTCCAGCTCTCAGGGTTGCCCTACGTTTCTTTTTTTTTTTTTTTCCCGGTTTCAAGGTTGACCTTGTTTTTCACTTTTTCAGTTTCAGGTTTTGGGATTGACCCTTCCCTACGCATTGACGTCTTTGAGGATCTGAATATCGAGGAGTCCTATGCAGGAGTTTCTCAAGTCCAGGGCTTCCACAATGAGAGCACGGCCTTTCTGTTTAAAGGTAGGACCTGGAGTTTTAATTCTTCCCCATAGTGTGTTATAAGCGAAGGAGGCAGCGCTGCTCTCTGTAGAAATGTCCTGAGGGAGGTCACTGTTTCATTTTAAAAATGAATTTTAAAATGAGATTGAAGTGGTCAATCCACTGCGAACATCTGGTTGAAAAGCTGCCAGGCAGGCCGTGGTGTGCAGCTGCTTGGAACGGCATAGTTTCGCCCTCCACTTAATCTTAATCTCTCATGAAAAATGGATCAAAACAACAGCAAAACAGCAGGCAGCGTGGTAAACAGGTTAGCAGCCGCCCATGCTGCTCCAGAAGGCCCATCCATTAATGCACTCAGTAACCACTACCATATGCAGGGCATGTGGTACTGCAGGTCTAGCCCATAAACTCCATCTTGAGCCATCGTATATTTTTCTCCCGAGACATGTGAGATCGCCGTTGCAGTTGTGAACACACAGTTTACGTTTTGCTGTCTTATCCAGGCCGGACTTTCTGTGATCAGTGAAAAGACTCCACTACAGGTGCACAGTGTTTGCTATGGGCTGATGCATTATTTATTTATGTATTATTGGGCCACTCCTTTTGCTTTACATTAGGGATGAAATGAAATGCATAGGGAGCAGAAGGCAGATTTAGGACACCTTCATTGTTTGTGCATGACATGTAAGTTAGACATATTCAGGGCACAGTGACATGGTTCCCCCCCCCCGTTTTCTGATATGTTTATTTTTTGGATTTTCACTCATTTGTCTTTGGGAAAGTTGTAAAGGTGTGAAGACACAAACAGCAGGGAATTGACATTGTTTCAAATTTCAATTAAGAACCATTTGTCTCTGTGTCTGCACACTGTGAAATTAGAGCTCTGCATTTAACCCATCCGTGCAGTGAAACAGCCACACTAGGGGGCAGTGAGCACACTTGCCCAGAGCGGTGGGCAGCCCTATCCACGGCACCTGGGGAGCAGTTGGGGGTCAGGCGCCTTGCTTGAGGGCACTTCAGTCACGGACCGTCAGCCGATGGGATCGAACCGGCAACCTTCCGCTCACAGGGCTGGTTCCCTCACCTCCAGCCCACAGCTGCCCCACAGATTTCTATCTAATGCAGACACTAAAACAATTTATTTAATTTAAAACAATTAAAACAACAGACCATTTTAGGATATAATGACTCAGTTAATTCATGACTCTTATTCACAAAGTGTAGGAAATAAAAGATTCTTCACAAAAATGTGCCATTAGGACTCAGGAGTGAAAGAAAACCGACATGAACTCACACCAGCAGGATCTCACAAATGTGTATTTTTCAGTCAGCTTCTTTTCTTTTTGGTAGTGGATGACACACAAGACTTGAATCATGTTCTCCGTAAGTAAACAAACACAGAGTGTACTTATGTATTCAGTGGTCATATTCCTGAGGCAACTGATGAAGGACTAGAGGATGACCAGCATGAGCTACTGTCACTGTCCAGCAAGGTAGATCTGTCTAATAGAGTGCACAGTGAGTTGGCACAGTGCTTAAAAACTCTAGTGACACTGCTGTGACTGATTTATTAGTATGAACACAAAAGTTGTTTGGACAAATTTGAATAATGTAAGAAATGATAAAAATTGCAATAATAATAAATACACTCCTTCATAGTGCGATTTCAATAAAAAAATAGCTTGTTTAGTACTACGTAATGTAATAGAAGGTCAAACTGGTCATCTTGTTGCTAAAGACATCCATAAGGAGAGGCCATCTCTGTTGTGGACATGTGCACGTGTCATAGCCAAAACAGCCTGAAAAGGCTAAATTGTGAGATGTGATTTAAAAACTGTTTTTTAAAACACTGACGTGGCAGTTTTGGGATTGTAGGTCTTTCACCAAGTAGATGGGATCCTGGTCTTGTAAGGCTGTGAGTAACTGCCGGGGGCAGTGCTGAGATAGCTGCCAAGTGGACAGACTTTGTGCAGGCTGAGTCTATATTCCTGGTTAGAGTTTCCCTGCACTCCGGACGTCACTGTGGAAGTGGCAGCGCCAGAAACGGGGCCTTGGAGGATTACGGAATTGATCCGTGCTGTGAGACGGATGGCCTGGTGGCGGAATTACACTCGGGCTTTGGATGAAGTCAGCTGTCTACAGAATGGAAATGAGAGACAACCAGTGGTTGCCCCCTCCCTGATGAGGTGTCCTAGTGTCCTGCTTATGCATGAGGAGAGTGGATGAAAAGGGAAAGACAGTGAGGAGGACAGAGGATGAGCTCCTGAGCTGCTTCTGACTAGAGAGTGGAGACAGATGTTCAGACTCAAGGCTGTGAGTTAGTGGGTTATTAAGATTAAGAGACCCTCATTAGTCCCACAACGGGGAAATTTCACCTCCGCATTTAACCCATCCGTGAAGTGAAACACCACATACACCCTAGTGAATACACACACACACTAGGGGGCAGTGAACACACTTGCCCAGAGCAGTGGGCAGCCCTATCCACAGCGCCCGGGGAGCAGTTGGGGGTTAGGTGTCTTGCTCAAGGACACCTCAGTCATGTGCTGTCAGCTCTGGGGATCGAACCGGCGACCTTCCGGTCACAAGGCTGGATCCCTAACCTCCAGCCCACAACTGCCCCCATGTTACGTCATCGCTGTCGTAAAAAAACTAAAAGAAATAAACAGAGATTTCTTTTTTTTGTATTTGGGTCATTCTACAGAAACGTTCATTTTTGTGTCCCTAGTGTTTACAGATATATTACATATATACTTTTAAAACGTTAGGTTTATAATTTCTTTATATTTGTTAAAATTTGAGCAATTCCGCCTTATTGAGACGTCAATTTAGCAATATTGTTTTTTAAATCAATTATCTAGAATTCCAAGCACCACAGAAGTGCTTGTCCCCACAGTCACGTGTAAAGGGTGAGGGCCGTATTTTGAGGTGAAAAACATGTTTTTCTGCAATTTTATCTACAATAATCTGTACATGACTTTGGAATATGTAAATCAAATGACATAAAGAAAACCAATGCCAAATAAATATTATACAATATATAATGAAAGTTGCTGTCCCAGGGAGTCGTGTCACTGGTGTTGCCTTTCTTATGCCTACCACCAATGAGGATTGGTAACACCAGTGGATGTTTCTGTAGAATGACCCATTTACATTTTTAGACCATTTGAAGTGCTAGCTCCCCTTTACATTCATTTCAAAAAGCAGACCTTCCACTTTTTCTTTGTTATATTACCAGATTTTACCAGATGTTTGAGCATCATCACTATCATCAATACACTGACCAGGTGTATATATCATAAAAAAAATAGATTTAGACTAATTATAGTGAGACTGTGAACAAGAACCACTAGAAAACAGTCATTTCTGCAGAGTAACAAGTAGCTGATTGGATTTCAGCACATTATGCTAGTATAATATTTCAATAGTTAATAATATTTATGATATTTCTACCTATTCTTTATTTTTACTGTATTGTTTCCACTTAAATCGTTTATTTTTGATGGTTTGATGGTTAACGTTAACCAGTATTTGTAGTTTTTTTAAGCCTGTTTTTATGATTTATTGTTATTTTTCTGCAGCAAACATTCCAAACCTGTAAAAAATTTAATATCTTCCTGCACATTGTGTCTTGAAAATGCCCTCACGTATCATGATATTGCATATTTGCCATATGGCTCATCCCTATCATAAAGACAGGGATGTATGCAGACTAACAGTTCAGCGCAACAGGAGGGTTTTGCTCATGTTGGCAGTTCAGCATGTTATATTATACTTTGCGAGTCTGTGATTTTAACTAGAGCCATAAACACTGAAAATGTATTTCTTGGCCAAATTACTTTTTAGTAAATCATGCACTGAGGAGAAAACGAGACAACAAGTCATCATCAGTATCCAGTGTGACACTGGGTTAGCTCATGTGAAGAGGCAGCCTCTGTTGCTCATCAAGTTTGAAACATATTTTATGAATGTGTGGTGAATTTGATCTTATTAATTCTATAGTCGTAACATTATTTTCTATATTGGTTATTAGACTGTGTAGATTCTGGTTGAGTTTATCCTGTGGGCCTCTGACTGAAATATGGTGGAGCTGATTCAGGAGGCAGCTGCACAGGATAGGGCCCCCCCTGAACGTCAACAAGTGCTATATATGGGAGTTAGGCGACTGGGGCCATTTTGGAGAAGAACGTATGTTTATACCAAATTTGGCTGAAGAAGATCCATACATTGAACAAACTGAGGCTATTTTGACAGAAGCCAGATGTCCACACCGGTATAAAACCTGGAGTCGTAAATGTACATGTCAGAGAATTTTGGCTCTTCTCTCCAAGCTGGTTCCCGAAGGCTTGTCTGTGACTTTGACCTCTCAATGCTAATAAACATCTTTATATGCAAGAGACGAGTGTCACCGAAGAGTTTGTTCCTACACCTTTACAGCATCGCAACTAAAGAAACCACAAATGCATGCAGCTATATTTTTGCGCAGCACCTGTGCTACCACCTACATTGCTTTGCAGAAGTGTTGGACCCCCGCAAAAGTCATAAGATAAATCTGAATGTCAAAAAAATTGTGATTTTTTTTGCCCATTTTCTTGTTCAGGTTTGTTGTTTGACGCATGTGTCCTGCAGTTTTGAAAGAGTGCCCCAGATTCTCAGTTCAGTTGAGATCTGCACCGTGACCTGGACATTGTAGACCATTTGTTGCTCAGCCACTCCCGTGTCGCTTTGGCCTTGTGCTTGGAGCCATTGTCCTGCTGAAAGGTGACGTTTCTCCCAACCCTTATTGTCGTTGCAGTGCCTCTCTGTATGTTTTGTGGCATCCGCCTTTCAGTTATAAGTAGATGCCAAGTCCCTGCTGAGGAAAAGCATCCCTACACTGTACATTTACGGCATTTGGCTGACGCTCTTATCCAGAGCAACTTACAGTTTGATCATTTTACACAGGTAGGCCAAGGTGGTGTTAGGAGTCTTGCCCAAGGACTCTTATTGGTATAGTGTAGGGGGCTTACATCAATCCTGGTGGGGGATTGAACCCCAGTCAACAGCGCAGAAGGAAGAGGTGTTATCCACTACACTAACCAACCACTATACTGCTGCCACCCCCATGCTTCACTGAGATGGTCATATGCAAACTCTTGATATTGATGACGGGTACACTTTTCCTCCATTCTCAGCCACTGAGCTCCTCCAGAGTGTTTGCCAGAGTTTTGAGGTTAGCACCTTGTCTAGGCACTGCCTGGGTGGCAGGTTGCAGCTTCTATTTCCTCACAATTTATCCAACACCACTCACTATTGTTGTGTAGCCTTTTCCTGTCTTGTGCATGTCTCTTATTTTATTTCTGATATTCTTTGGTCTTAATTTCTTCAGGTATTCGTTCATGAAGTGCTTGATATTGACATTAGTAGTGATGCACATAATTAAATGCTATTGCTTTGGAGGTGTTTGGTGTTCTCACAGCGGCGGTGATATGCTGGTGTGTTATACATATATCTGAGTTGAGTGGGTACATCACAGAAGGTAAAAGAGAGAGAAAGTTCATCTGACTGTTCCACTGTGCCTCGCTAATGCTCACTGCAGCCGCATGACTGGCTCTAAGTGCCGGGATCGAATTGCTGCTAATTCATCGGCTATTTGAGCTCACTGACCCTGAGGCAGGACGTTAGCTGAGTGTGTTTCCCCTGTGTTGAGACTGTCTGAGGCTTTTCCTGTCTCGACCTTCCTTCTGCTCACCTGCACTCAGGTTCCTCTTTCTGCTGCATCCTCTCTGACTGGAAACACTGCAACATCAGGTAACACCCACACACAGAGCAGTAGCGCTCCTGTCTTACACAGCTCTGAGGCAGTCACAGGGAACATGTAGCTCTGGTATCTTGTGATTAATGTGATGTTAATTGGAGCTGAGACACTTGTTCGCTGTGTCATTGTAATTATGCATGAATTATTCATCTAATGTAAATGAGTGTAATTTTATGGGTAGAATGTGAAAGCATGGGTGGGGGTCCCACTGTTTTACATGTGAGTTGCAGCTGACAGGTCAGTCAAGCACAGCGACACAGCCTTTGTCAACCAACGTTGGTGTTACTTGTCTGCTTTAATAGCTTTTAATGATCTGACTGCATTAAGCGTCACCTTGTGAGTTTTACCTCGAATTTCCTAATTTGGTATTGATTTGCAAAGCAAGTAATAAATAAATAAATGTGAAGATGAAAATTCTACCTAGAGGCTGTAATATCGTCAACTGGGCCACAGTTGGTTTTTGGTCAGTTATTTTTGAAGTGATGCTGCGAGCAACAGTCAATTCCAATGAAATAAATGAAGGCATGAAATTAAAGGAACAGTTTGGTAAAAAAAATCTAATTTACACCATTTTTTTCTTATGCAGTTGATCAGCCAAAACATGTTTAATGTCCAGGTGTTGCTTCTTTAGTTTAGCACTGGAGCTAACATGGGAAGTGAACAGTCACCAAAACCATCGCCACACATGCCGTTCATGCCAGGATCTTCGTATATTTCCTTCAGATGATGTATTTTTACATGTTTAATTCAGAATTGGAGCTACATTATTGTCCGCATAATGTCCCGCTTTCCAGTGCTATTGCACTGTCAGACACTGGGAGACTGAAGCACAGGGACATGCTGTAAAACACAGGTACTTAGTGTTAGTGCAGTTAATGTAAGACCTAATTAACTGTAATACTCAAGGCTTACTGTCCGCAAGAGTCTTAGAAGCTGCATATTGAATAACCTACAAAAACATCAGTGTTGGATTCCATTACTCAAAAACCGAACAAAGAAATATGTGAGTGCTCTGGTACATAACACTGATTTCCTACAGATGAATTCACATGAAGCAATTCACTGGCAATAAACACAAACCAGCAAGAGAGACGTTGAGTTACCTTGCAGAATCTCTGTGTATGCAGTGATCAGTTTTTAGCTTTACATTTATGGCATTTGGCAGACGCTCTTATCCAGAGCGAGGCCAAGGTGGCCAAGGTGATGTTAGGAGTCTTGCCCAAGGACTCTTATTGGTATATTGTAGGGCGCTTGAACCCCAGCCTACAGCGTGGAAGGCAAGGGTGTTAACCACTACACTAACCAACCACAACTACACTATCCAACCAGTTTTCACCTCACAATTACAACGAAGATACCCAGAAGGATATTTTTAAAATCTACAGCTGTACTCAGTCCTTTTTTTTCCCAATGATGCCTCAAAGAAGTGAATCCAAGGTATTCAGTGTTCACTTTTTTCTCAGTCTTCTTTGTGCTTGTGCCATATGTAGCTAGAAGGACAAGGCCGAATATCCCGTCCTTCATGCCTACTGGGCAGTTTCCTTATTAGAAATTTTCTGCCACCTTAAATGATGTACCGGTCACATTCGGGTGCCTGAGGCACTAGTGAGTCATACTGTGTTCTACTGTGTTCGATGTGTTTTGCGCAACCTGATTGAAAACCTGGATGCGGATTGAGCAAATGGAAGTTTTGGGAATGTGTTCACGGAAGCAGTTTTGCATTGTTTATTAGTGCCGTTAGCCCCGTAATGCCCGTGCTAAAATAAAGAATCAATATTTTGACACCCGTCTTGGCTCATTGACTGCAACTGTGGTATAAAATCATGTAAATCTGATTATTATCTTATATTTGCTGAACTATTCTTTAATAACTTATCAAATAAAAGTAAACACTGATAAATCTCTCTGAGAGACGGTGTGAATGTGAGGTACATCTTTCTGGTGTGGAGTGGGTAAGACGGGCCTCTTGAACAGCATTCTTGGAGAGTGTGTTCCGTTCTGGCATTAGCATCTAACTGCTCTTATCTTGATCCCAGTCACCAGCCTTCTTTTATCTGGTCCCATTCTGTTTGAAGCGGCTTTTGTGTGTGGTGACGAGGTGATTGATCACAAACTCAGCCAATAAAAAAAGCTGGTGAATCAACAGCAAGTGTGCCCTGTCCGCTTGATGCTGCGGATGAACCGGAAAATGAGACTGAGTTGGAAAAGTGTGATCAAACAGCATTTTATAGGCTTTGAATACTCAATTAAATTTTTTCAAACGAGTACCCAAGTACTCATTATCAAAATCACCCTTTAGAAACAGTAGTCCAGCTATGGCATGCAAACCCGTCACCTTTCAGTGAAATTTGCTGGTGTTGAATGCTGAAAAGCCATTCATGTGACTTCTGTACATCTGATGAGGTTTTGAAGCCCAAATAAATTGATATTGATTCCAGTCTGTTTGATTGAATGGAAATGTGTGATTTAGGCTGAAATTGACGTAGAGCACATTTATTTCTTTGAACTGTAACTGCTAATAGAGCTAAACGACTGTTTAAATCTCAAATGGCAATCATCGGGGTCCAAGCATCATGCGCTTTATGGAGCAAGTGGTCCTGTGGTTTTTCCAATGGTCTTTCCAGGTCAGCTTGAAAAACCTCCGAGACATGGATTCATTAAGTTATGTAGCATGGTATGGACTTGTTCTCTGACATCTTGGCCAGTACTGAAACAGATCTAATATTTTTCCATTTTTATTATTCCATTTTGTTTGCAAACATATTAAGCTTTAAATGAGCGATTGAGTTGAAGCCCATCTAATAATGTACCTTCGTGCTCATACTACTCAAACGATGCACCATCACATAGGAAGAAATGCACAGCTGACAGCATCACACCACAGTGTGAGTTTGTGCTGTTTCAGGATGTATCTTTTACAGGACTGGATCTGATTTACTATTTTTTTTTCCTTTCTATTAAATCAAATCTGGTATTTTCAGCCGATATTGATCTGATACCAATACCTCATATGAGATGGGTGCCGTCTGTACAATGGTCATCGCAGCACATGTTGCTTCTAAGCCCATCTTTTAGATACACTCTAAATTTTGGGGTATGCACATTGTCTTCAGAGGTAAATGGAAAGATGAAACTGGATATAATGAACCCCATTGTGTTGGGTGCCTTCAAGGGTGCAGTCATACGCTACAAATAATTTCAACAGAGAAAATAAGGATTATTCAGTAATAAAAACTGTCAATAGCAGCACTAGGAAACAGATTCAGTCGTGTTGCGTTCAGCTCATAGCCGGTCGAGGAACATACTTAATTCAGTCCAGCCTAGACGAGCTCTGACTAATAAGAGCAGTCTTCATCTCTTTCATAGAACAGGCTTAGCACTGAAGCTTACAGCACCCCTGCAGTTCACAGCACAATAGCCAGAGAACATTAGGATGCACTGGCAGGTCTCTCTCTCTGTGTGTGTGTGTGTGTGTGTGTGTGTGTGTGCGCACACAGACTGCACTTTGTGCTTGTGTGTATTTACAGGATTTCAGGCCTCCGTTGTGTGTAAGTGTGTGTGGAGACAGGCAAAAGCCAGATGAATCTGATGTTTTCACAGGCCTGATTCAAACACAACTCCCCGAGGAGACAGTCAGCATCCTGCAGGCTAACTCATCTCTTCTACTACCTCTCTCCTTCCCTCTCTCTGTCTCTCTCTCTCTCTTTCTCTGTCTCTATCTCTCTCTCTCTCTCTCTCTCTCTTTCTCTGTCTCTATCTCTCTCTCTCTATCTCTCTATCTCTCTTTCTTCCTTTCTTGCTACTTGTGCAGAAAGTGTGTGTGTGTGTGTCTTTATTCTCTTTCTCAGGTAAATTTGTATTGTCTGTGTGGCCAGATTGTGGGTGTGTAATGATTTGACCGAAGAGTTTTGCTGTAGCTGGGGACTCAAGACTCTGGACTTTTTGTTTTGGGGCCAAAGTGCAATGCTTGTGGTGAGGAAGGGCCAGAAAGACACAACAGTATACAAATAAAAAGAAGATGCATAGATTTACAGTTGGGTTTTAAAGAAAATCTTATACCATATTAATATATAACTATATTTCATTACAGTACCTCATAAGATGCCGTTTTGAAATAAGAATGATAAATGAATCGTTCTGTCAAGTGGTTTAAATTCCATTTTACACATTTTTTAATTTTACTTTAGACTAAAATCCTTTTTTAGTGACTCTATACTATGTCAATTTAATTCAAATGAAAGATTGAAATTGAACATTCACTTGTGTCACTACAAATGCAATAATTATGCCTCCAAAGCTCCCAACACATTATTTGCTAAATGTTCTTTAAATTTTTTTTCAATTTAGAATTATTTTAAATGACAGTCTGGCCCATTGAGGACATAATAATGTTATTTCTCATATATTCATATGTATATATATTCACATATGTGTCTCATATATTAATTCAAGCAACACAGGGTGAACTAGAAAAAAGGCAAATAGAATTGGCCATAAATAAAGTGCTTTTTGCTTCCCTACAAAAAAACATTTTGATGCTGATAAACTTCATATTACTAATATAAATGTCTGTTATTATGCTATTGATCTTTCAAGCCCTGAGCACTAGATCAGGAACCACTGCTCTGCAGTATTCAATGATATACCTGAGTGGATCCAGTTACTGTGTAATGCGGAGCGAGGCAGCAGACGCATGTGCGGAGGTAAGCGACTTTTATTGAGGGCAAATCCGGAATCAGGGTCATAACAGTCCAGGGTCAAAGAGCCAATACGGAGAGAACGTGGGGTAGACATGATATAAACCAGAATCCAACTTAAACACTAACAAGGATTCAAACAACAGTACATACAACTACAAAGACCAAGACATCCAACAAAGATTGATACAATGAAACAGGGCGAGGACAAAGACTGATACAAAGACCAGCGAAAACACAGGGCTTAAATACACACCGGGAAGACGAGGGACAGGTGAAAACATTCAGGGATGGAGTAACCAAACAAGGGGCAGGACTTGAAAACCAAAACAAATGCACATGGAGTAGTGGGAGGAGCCAACCGTGACATAATGGGTGGTGTTTAGGATACAGGACCAATGTTCAACTGGTGTTTAACACATGGGAAAAGTATTTGATTCAGTTTAAATACAGAAGCTTATATTATAATGATGATAAAAGGTTGTATGTTGTACATGGCGTCATAACACTTTTTCTCTTTTGATGCTGATGCCTATTTTGAAACTTTGAATGTCAGTCGATAACGATACCAGTCCGGTATTTCTTCTTTAAAAACTACAAAAACACTCTGATACCCCACAAAAAGAAATACACAGCACACAAGTATTGTGTGAGTATTTAAGCCTTATTACAGGAATGAATCAGATTCATTTCCTTTTTTCCTCCGTTCCCATTGTAGCATTTTCTTCCGATATCATCTCAGTCCAGATAGCTGCATGGTGTCTAATCAGTGTCATCGTTTGCATAGGTTTTATGTTTGCTGTGGTTTTACCACAAATCAACTGGTGCCAAAGTTGGTTCTCACTGAAATACATCATATTTGATACACTTGGTTAAGAAAAGAAAGTTGGTGCTAAAGAAGGAGTGTTGTCTGTTCTATTGGTTTGTTTAGGCTGGCTGTGAATTCATGTGTCTGGTTTGTTTGGTGCTGATTTTAGAGTGTTGACATTTGAAATTTGAACAGTGAGTCATGGATTCAAACGCACTCCCTTTCACTCATCAGCGCTTCTCAGAGCCAAGAGCTGCTATTGATAGCTGTCCATCTGCTGCAGTTCCTTCATCTGAGTCCTTCTTTACTCCAGCTTTAAGCCTTTGTTATTGAGACTAACTGCATTCTGGCTGTCAGTTAAATCACTTTTATATTCCTATAGCCACAGCGCTTTGTTCGTTGAACTCAATAGCCATTTGACCTTAAACTTAGGTGACTTGATGCTTAATCTAGTTCAGAGAAGTTTACAGGATAAAAGCCAGTGTGAAATGGATTTAGTCTTTATAAGACATTGATAACTGGTCCTGGGATTTATAATAGGCATTAGAGGGTGACCGAGAGAAAGAGGTTGCCCATGACATTGAGTTTCTCTCACTCTCTCTTGTGTTGAGGGAGCAGCCTGGTTCTGTGATGGAAGGAGAAGAAACCAGATCATCAGGATGTTCTTCGCTGAAGATCTATTTACTTGCATTGACCAGAAGTCCAGCTATGGACTTGCATTGACCAGAAGTCCAGCTATGGACTTGCATTGACCAGAAGTCCAGCTATGGCAGAGCTAAGAATAGAATTCTGGTGTTCTGTTGATCTCATTCTCTCTCTCTCTCTCGCTCTCTCTCTCTCTCTCTCTCTCTCTCACAGACATGTGGAGGAGTGTGCGAGCCTCAGCAGGCGTTTCCGAACGGATGCTGCAGAAGCTCAGAGGCAGGGTGGAGTTCACCCTCCTGCTGACCCTCAAACAGGACAAATTCAACTCTGGGGTGATGCTGTCGATCCATCATGGAGAGCAGAGGTACACACAGCACTGAAATGAGACAGTATAGTGAATACAGGTTGAAGTAAGAACGGTCTTGTTATTTTTTTAACTGATTCTAGTTCTGGTTTGGTCTAATTTGGTTTGACAGAACAGACTGTTCCTAGAATTAATGGTTTGGCAAAAAATCCAATTGGTAAAATCTTCCACTTTTCCATTTTAGGTGTCCTTGTACATGGTTTAGGACACATTGTGACTTACTATGAATATATATATATATATATATATATATATATATATATATATATATATATATATACCCACTGCTCAAAAAAATAAAGCACTCAGATAATTGAACACTCAAATAACACATCCTAGATCTGAATGAATGAAATATTCTTATTGAATACTTTGTTCTGTACAAAGTTGAATGTGCTGACAAGAAAATCACACAAAAATCATCAATGGAAATCAAATTTATTAACCAATGGAGGCCTGGATTTGGAGTCACACACAAAATTAAAGTGGAAAAACACACGACAGGCTGATCCAACTTTGATGTAATGTCCTTAAAACAAGTCAAAATGAGGCTCAGTGTTGTGTGTGGCCTCCACGTGCCTGTATGACCTCCCTACAACGCATGGGGATGCTCCTGATGAGGTGGCAGATGATCTCCTGAGGGATCTCCTCCCAGACCTGGACTAAAGCATCCGCCAACTCCTGGACAGTCTGTGGTGCAACGTGGCGTTGGTGGATGGAGCGAGACATGATGTCCCAGATGTGCTCAATCGGATTCAGGTCTGGGGAACGGGCGGGCCGGTCCATAGCTTCAATGCCTTCGTCTTGCAGGAACTGCTGACACACTCCACCCACATGAGGTCTAGCATTGTCCTGCATTAGTAGGAACCCAGGGCCAACCGCTCCAGTATATGGTCTCACAAGGGGTCCGAGGATCTCATCTCGGTACCTAATGGCAGTCAGGCTACCTCTGGCGAGCACATGGAGGGCTGAGCGCCCCTCCAAAGAAATGCCACCCCACACCATTACTGACCCACTGCCAAACCGGTCATGCTGAAGGATGTTGCAGGCAGCAGATCGCTCTCCACGGCGTCTCCAGACTCTGTCACGTCTGTCACATGTGCTCAGTGTGAACCTGCTTTCATCTGTGAAGATCACAGGGCGCCAGTGGTGAATTTGACAATCCTGGTGTTCTCTGGCAAATGCCAAGCGTCCTGCACGGTGTTGGGCTGTGAGCACAACCCCCATCTGTGGACGTCGGGCCCTCATACCATCCTCATGGAGTCGGTTTCTGACCGTTTGTGCAGACACATGCACATTGGTGGCCTGCTGGAGGTCATTCTGCAGGGCTCTGGCAGTGCTCCTCCTGTTCCTCCTTGCACAAAGGCGGAGGTAGCGGTCCTGCTGCTGGGTTGTTGCCCTCCTACGGCTTCCTCCACGTCTCCTGGTGTACTGGCCTGTCTCCTGGTAGCGCCTCCAGCCTCTGGACACTACGCTGACAGACACAGCAAACCTTCTTGCCACAGCTCACATTGATGTGCCATCCTGGATGAGCTGCACTACCTGAGCCACTTGTGTGGGTTGTAGAGTCCGTCTCCTGCTACCACGAGTGTGAAAGACCACCAACATTCAAAAGTGACCAAAACATCAGCCAGAAAGCAGAAAGGTACTGAGAAGTGGTCTGTGGTCCAACCTGCAGAACCACTCCTTTATTGAGTGTGTCTTGCTAATCGCCAATAATTTCCACCTGTTGTCTGTTCCATTTGAACAACAGCTGTGAAACTGATTGTCAGTCAGTGTTGCTTCCTAAGTGGACAGTTTGATTTCACAGAAGTTTGATTTACTTGGAGTTATATTGTTGTTTAAGTGTTCCCTTTATTTTTTTGAGCAGTGTATATAGTCTGATTTCTTACTGAGTTCACAGTAAGTCACACTGTGTCGTAGACCATATTCACATTTGCTCAACTTTAATAGAGACCTGGGTTCGTGGTTTAAGCAAGTCGAGAAAATTTTAGGGACTGTATTTACAGAAAAGATTTGTGTGACTGACTTTTGTTCGTGATGTTTATTAACAGTGTTAGCTCTTAGCTCCAGCACTAAATGAAAGAAGCTAAATTTGGATCTACTTAGTCTGGAGGGAGTGGAAAATTGGGTACATTTGACTTTTTGTGAAACCATTCCTTTGAAGACCTATTTGTTCATGAAACAGAAATAAACCCAAGAAACCCATAAGAATTATTGGGTGTTGTTCCTTGTAAAAACTATGGTTCTGTCCAGTTCTAGGGTTTTTTTTGTAATCATCTTAAATCCACGTTTATCTGAAGGTTCTTCAACACTAACGTTTTTTGCCGTGATAATCTCTAGCATATCATCAGCATAATGTCAACAGCTGGCATCCCCTGAATAGATCGCTGAGATGAGGCATAAGCCACAGCATATTAATTATGAGCTAAAGTTCAAGCTGCATTGTTATAAGCCAAGTGTCATTGTTTCCACACACAACAACACGTTTGGTGCACTCAGAAGCACAATCCTGAAAGCTGAATGTTTATGAGCGCTGCCAGGATCATACATTGGAATTTTCATCCAAATTATATGGAAAAAAAAGGCCATGAATGACAAGCTCTTCATTTACTTTTGCTTCTTACCTTTCTTAATCCTAAAGAGAAGAAAGAGATAATCCGTAAGGGTGTTCTGTGAAATTCCATCAGGGCATTGAAATGTTGTTGACGTTTATTATTTTTTTTTTTTTGGGGGGGGGGGTGTTAGGTGTCCCTGACTTGTCACTCCTTCATCTTTAGAATACGTGCTGATGCATGGGCCACCCTGCTGATGGCGTATGTGTAATGGCCACTGAGTGTCCGGTGACATTTCTTAAACACATACTGTATTGATTACGTCTCCCCTTTAAGGTCAACATGCTCACAACACAGGGGGCTTACGGATCAGTGCTTTTCTCACCAACACACACGTATTAGAGCTTAAACATCTATCCAAACCTGACTTGACTTGACTGCTCACATCCAGTCCAGAAGTAATTTGCAATAAATGTGTCAGGCTTGGGTTGGGTTCGAATTTTATGTTGGGTTCTCACGGCCTGCGTCCTACTTATTTTTAGTCTACGCTCTCCCCTGCTTTAGTTTTTCACCTGACTTTAATCTTCTACCCTACCTTCTTTACCTTAAATCTTAGACTGGCTTTTAATGTGGCGCGATGGATTCACCCAGTCCTGAGTTTAGCCCTGAGATCACCAGTTCAATGCTTGTGAGAAAGTGGATGAGTAAAAGTGTTGGGCTGTGTAACGGGCATTAAGTAAGTAAGTGGATTTGGAAAGTATTTGGAAAATGATGACACTATTTGAACATTGTGACATGTCAAATTTCTATTCCATATTAAAATGACCAAATAAACACTTTATATCACAAAAACAACAGCGGCTCAGCGAAGGTGAAGAGCTACGCACCACAGAACGTTTGATTTGATTTTGGCTTTAATGTTTGGCCTGCTAACTGAGCTACAGTTAGCTGCTGTTAGTCCCAAACTATGCCCATCATTTCAGCTTTCTGTTGCTCTAACTCCAGTCACTTGACTCTATCAGTTATTAGTTGTGGTGCTGTTTGGGTTGCTGGCCTATTCGCCAAGCTGACATTAAGTTAGCCAATCACCACCGCCAATCTGAACAGATTTAAGACCCTTCGGCGCCAATTACTCGACTCCATCAGACTTGAATCATTGTCATTGGGGCTTTAGCCAGTATTAAACCCGTTCTGTGGTGAGCAGAGCTGTTCTCATACTAGACTAACTCTAACCAGCTCCTCTCTGCTATTTAGCAGCACTATTTATCATTTAGCAATTATTAGATAGACGGTTTGACATTTATTGAGTAATGGCTTGGAAATCGGGCAACTTCTTCTTTTGGCTGCTCCCTTTAGGGGTCGCCACAGCGGATCATCTGCCTCCATCTTGCCCTATCCACTGCCTCCTCTACTTTCACACCAACCATCTCCATGTCCACCTTCACTACATCCATAAACCTTCTCTGAGGTCTACCTCTTCTCCTTCTGCCCGGCAGCTCCATCTCCAACATTCTTTGCCCAATATATCCACTATTCCTCCTCAACACATGTCCAAACCATCTCAACCTGGCCTCTCTGGCTTTATCTCCAAACTGCTCCACCTTCACCGTCCCTCTGATCTGCTCATTTCTAATCTTGTCCATCGTTGTCACTCCCAACGAAAATCTCAGCATCTTCATCTCCGCCACCTCCAGCTCAGCCTCCTGTCTTTTAGACAGAGCCACAGTCTCCAAACCAGACATCATAGCAGGACGCACTGCTGTCTTGTAGACCTTCCCTTTCACTCCTTCTGTCACACATCAGCCCTGACACCCGTCTCCACCCACTCCATCCTGCCTGCACCCTCTTCTTCACCTCTTTTCTGCACTGTCCATTGCTCTAGATGGTTGACCCAAGATATTTGAAGTCATCCACCTTTACGACCTCTACTCCTTGCATCTTCACCTTTCCACCTGCCTCCCTCTCATTCACACACATGTATTCCGTCTTGTCTCTACTGACCTTCATTCCTCTCCTCTCCAGTGCAAACCACCACCTCTCCAGATTCTCTTCCACCTGCTCTCTACTCTCACCACAGATTACAATGTCATCTGCAAACATCATGGTCCATGGAGCCTCCTGCCTGACCCCATCTGTCAACCTTTCCATCACCATTGCAAACAAGAAGGGGCTCAAAGCTGATCCCTGATGTAACCCCACCTTCACCTTGAAACCATTTGTCACTCCAACTGCACACCTCACCACTGTCTCACTATCCTCATACATGTCCTGCACCACCCTAACATACTTTTCAGCTACACCTGACTTCCTCATACAGTACCACAGTTCCTCTCTTGGCACCCTATCATCTGCCTTCTCTAGATCCACAAAGACACAATGCAGCTCCTTCTGACCTTCTCTGTGCTTCTCTACCAACACTCTCAATGCAAAAACTGCATCTGTGGTGCTCTTTCTGGGCATGAAACCAAACTGCTGCTCACTGATCTGGACCTCTCGCCTTCGCCTTGCTTCAACAACTCTTTCCCATACCTTCATAGTGTGGCTCATCAACTTTATACCTCTGTAGTTACTGCAGCTCTGCACATCACCCTTGTTCTTAAAAATGGGGACCAGTACACTGCTTCTCCACTCATCAGGCATCCTCTCACTCTCCAGGGTTTTGTTAAACAACCTGGTTAAAAAGTCCACTGCCTTCTCTCCTAAACATCTCCATACCTCCACACGTATGTCATCTGGACCAACTGCTCGGGCAACGCGTTCACTTATTTTGTGACCATGTAAGCAAACTAAATCTTTTAATTATTTTAAAACATTACGGGATGAAACAGCACAAAAGAGACATAAATACTTTTACTTAATTTATGGCACTTTTACTACCACCTGTCACTATATGGTATAATTTAATTTATGCTATCCTGTCCAATATTGTTAGCAAGCAAGCAAAATTTATTTATACAGCGCTTTTTACAACAGATGTTGTCACAAAGCAGCTTTACAGGACAATCAGTGTTACAGAAAGGAAAGAAAAGAAAAGAAAATCCAGGTCCGAGCCCCCATGAGCGTCGCCAGCGGCGACGGTGGCAAGGAAAAACTCCCTAAAGAGGAAGAAACCTTGAGAGGAACCAAGACTCAGAAGGGGAACCCGTCCTCCTCTGGTCGACTCCAGACAGCAAACGTTATTAGTATGAAGTTTTATAGAACAAAGTGGGAAAAAGAAAAGCAGCGATTAACTTGATTAGTTTATGATTATGCAGCAGCATCTGAGGCTGAGGACTGCACAGCGCTGTAAAGCAAGAAGCTCAGTGGTGGTCAAGCCGGTCCAGAAGGCTGGTGAGCAGCGGCACCAATCAAGGCAGAAGAGGCAACAGCATCAGACGCACAAGATGGGCAGCTATTCAGCTCAGCAAAGGAAGGAAAGAAAGACGCGGTCAGTTCTGTAGAGAGTGACTGACCACAGATTACAGTATAACAGAGCAGCAGAGACTCCAGCAGGTCTAGATCTGACAGGGAGACTAATCACCAAAGGCTCCACTATACAAGTGAGTTTTTAGCCTAGACTTAAAGACTGAGGCTGAGTCTGAGTCCCGAACATTAACAGGAAGATTATTCCAGAGCTGGGGGGCTTTGTATGAGAACGCTCTCCCCCCTAAGGGAGCTTTATTAGTTCTAGGTACCAGTAGTGAGCAGCACCAAGTATTTTGGTGCTTTGGGTGATGGTGAGTTGGCTTGGTTCAGTTTCAGACAGAGTTTTATTGAGCTCTGGTCAGTCTCGGACTCAAATTTGGATCACATAGGTTGAAATGGGTCAGATTCAGACAAAATCCTTGGGATCAGGTTCGGACTCAAACGTTGATGGTGTAACTCAGGTCAGGTCAGACTTAGAGCGAAACTTTTCTAACACGTAGATTTTATTTTTATGATTACATTTGCAAATGAAGCAAAAGTTGAACAGATGATTAGCCAACTATTCATGCTGGTTGTGAGTTTGATGGATAATCTGATTATGATGGGTAATTTTATCCAAGATGGATAGCCAGATCAAAAAATTGTGTACTTAAATAATCAGATGCCAACGGTCAGATTGGGTGGTAGACGGTTTAACATATAGCTGAAGTTTTTTGTAGATGGCACATGTAATTGATTTGCACATAGATGATTAATAAATAGTAAGACAGCAAGAGATTCCACATTCTCTGTGTTAATGATGAGCTCCATCCATGAGTGAGTGAAAAACTGCTCAGCTCTGGAAATGCAATCACAAACGTGAAGCTGGAACTGATTGATGTGTCTGTGGTGAAGGCAGTTGCGAGGAAACACCCAGAGCAATGTTAATTGCTTTTGCCCCCTGCCCTTTCTATCCCATCTCATTGTGTTACTCATAGCTCATTTACAGGGATGTAAAACTTGGTAGAGTAAGGTCCATGATGAAAGCATTGCTGCTGATCTCTAAATGTTCTGGTCCAGAACGTTTATGACATACCTTGCCGGCAAGAATGACTATTCATAGAGCCAAATTCACTTTTAGTCTTTTGACTTATTTCCATTATTAGTGCCAGTAATTTCTTATTTATGGCACAGATGAGATCATCATTAACACTACTTTGGATGCACCTTAAAACCCAGTTGTGTAATACAAGTGCACCCGTGGGCTGAATGTGGTATATTCATTAAACATATTTGGGGTGCAACAATGTAAATTTGATACAGATTGCCGTTTTGATTTTCATTTGTTTTGTTTGTCATCAGTAGTTAAAAAATAATAAAAGCAAAAGTGCAATATGTATATTAAATGTTGCACATAGGCATTTGGCAAATGTTATTATGGCTCACAATAAAAGTAAACAAAAAAATGTATAGACTGCAAGACTACATGTCAGAATTAAACAAACTGAGCTTTACCAGTTCATTTACAGTCAGATCGTGTGCTTATATAAAGTTTGGCTCTTTCCTTTGGGGTTGACGTGCATGAGAGTTGATTTTCTAATATGGCTCAATCATTTCCAGCATATCCAGAACTCTCTACAGCTGAGCAGCTATCAGAAGCTATAAGCATCCCTGCAAGTTCTTTATCAGCACACAGAAGCTGCTTGACGCTGTTTCATCTGCTCACATTTGGGTGATGTCTTCACACATGAGTTAACAGGGTTTGGATGTAACGGAATATCGGTGTTGGAAATACATATTCAGAATACAGAAATGAACTGTTGGTATTCAGTCCAAGTTATGTTTTGTTTTCTATTTTAATATCAGTGTCATGCAGCAAACATGGTCCTTTTTAAAGAGGATCTCAATTAACAGCCACTTTACAAACACTAAAGCCTGAGTAGACTGATAAATCAAATGATGAGTTATTAGTCTCAGTGTTAATGAGCTTTTCTGAGGGATGAACAAACTAACATGTAATGTATTAACAATTAACAGAATAATAACACAAATAAAACTGACAATGAGTGAGGAACAGTGTAAATTAAGAAATTCTGTAAAAAAACTGGCAAATAAGTTAACATGAAATCTAAATTTATTCGATTCACAAATTTATTTGATATCGTATCAAAAAATATACACTCACCAGCCACTTTATTAGGTACGGTTGCTTGTTAACACAAATAGCTAATCAGCCAATCACACGACCACAGCTCACTGCATTTAGACGTGTAGAGGTGGTCAAGACGACTTGCTGAAGTGCAGACCGAGCATCAGAACGGGGAAGAAAGGGGATTTAAGGGGCTTTGAACGTGGCGTGGTTGTTGGAGCCAGACGGGCTGGTCTGAGTATTTCAGAAACTGCTGATCTACTGGGATTTTCACACACAACCATCTCTAGGGTTTACAGAGAACGGTCCGAAAAAGAGGAAACATCCAGTGAGCGGTCAGTTGTGTGGATGAAAAAGCCTTGTTGGTGTGAGAGGTCAGAGGAGAATGGGCAGACTGGTTCCAGATGATAGAAAGGCAACAGGAACTCAAATAACCAACCAGAATCTCTGAGGAACGTTTCCAACACCTTGTTGAAAGTCTGACAAGAAGAATTAAGACAGTTCTGAAGGAAAAAGGGGGTCCAGCCTTTTAACTAGGTTGTACTAGGTGTACCTAATAAAGTGGCCGGCGAGTGTAGATGTGCAATATGTGATGTTTAACCATTCTTAATATATAAATAAAACATGTGTATATCAAAGCAAATCACGTTTATTGTCACATCTTTTTTCTGTCAGAGGCTATATAAAAAGTGTTTGCCCTGCATATATTTATGATAATGTACACTAATGTCCATAAATATTTGGATGTTGACAAAGTTATTGTTATTTTAACTGTCTACCACAGCATATCGGATGGGCTCAAACTTTAGACGCTCAGCTTTAATTTTAGGGTATTTACGTCCAGATTGAGTGTAGGAATTACAGCCACCCATTTTTGGTAGCCATCCATTTTTGGGGGCTCAGAAGTAAGAAGAAAAACGAGCATCATCATTTGAATACTTTGTTTCAAATCCCCATGCAAATCCTTTGTAGTTAGTGACTGCCTGGAAGCCGTAGACATCACTAGACACTGGGTTTCTTTCCTGGCGATGCTCTGCCAGGCCTTTCCTGCAACTGTCTTCAGATCTTGGAGCGATGCACCTTCACCTCTGCCCTAAGTAAGCAAATGACATGCTCGGCTGGACTGAGGCAGGTGAATTGGCCATTGCAAACATTCCACTTTTTACCTTTAAAAAAGTCTTGGGTTGCTTTCACAGTATACTTTGTGTCATTGTCCATCTGTGCACTGTGAAGCACTGTCCAGTGAGTTTTAAAGCATTTGGTTAAATCTGGTGGGTAGTGCTGTCGCCTCACAGCAAGGAGGGCCTGGGTTCGATTCCCCGACCGGGTGACCGGGGTCCTCTCTGTGTGGAGTTTGCATGTTCTCCCTGTGTCTGTGTGGGTTTCCTCCGGGTTCTCCGGTTTCCTCCCACAGTCCAAAGACATGCAGTCAGGCTGATTGGACGTGCTAACTTGCCCCTAGGTGTGAGTGACTGTCTGTGTCTGTTTGTCTGCCCTGCGATGGACTGGTGACCTGTCCAGGGTGTATCCTGCCTTCCGCCCGAAGACTGCTGGGATAGGCTCCAGCACCCCCCCCGCGACCCTGACGGAGAAGCGGCTTAGAAAATGGATGGATGGATGGTTAAATCTGACCAAATAATATAGTCCTACACAGTTCAGAAATCATCTTGCAGCTTTTGTCAGCAGTCACAATATCAGTAACTACAAGAGAATCAGTTTCACTGGCAGCCTTACATGCCCATTGCGTAACACTACCTCCACCATGCATGACAGACAGTGTGATATGCTTTGGATCCTGAGCAGCTCCTTCCCAGCCTATCTAGTACAAGTTGACCCTTGTCTTTTCTGTCTTGTCTCCATAAGATGTTTCATAACTGTACAGGTAAGTTGAAAACAACAAAAAAAAGATCAGTATTTGTAAGGAATTTTTTCTTTTAATTCTATAATCTCAGTGAAAGGTTAGATTTCTCTCACATTTTCAATGCAAAGACATCCTTTATAGAGATAAACTGCAAAATGTTTCTTGCTCATCCTTACCAAGTGTGCCAATAATTTGAACTCTTTATGACTCAGCCGCTTCTGTAATGCTTTGCCAGTCAGTGTTGTCATCGGCCTGATCCTGCTGTTTGAACCACATGAGTCTGGCAAGCTTTTCGTTTGTATTTCTGTAATAATGCAGCAGAGCTGAACTGAACTGAATTTGCAGGTATTTGGAGCTGGAGAGCAGCGGGCAGCGCAGTGAGGTCCGGCTGCACTACTGGACAGCAGAGAGGCGCACCCACTCTGAAGTGTTTCCCTACAGCCTGGCAGACGGCCGCTGGCATAGAGTGGCCCTGTCACTTAGTGCCTCACAGCTGGTGCTGTACGTGGACTGTAGCCGGTGAGAAAGACCTTTAGACTACAGCATTTTTCAGTGCAGCTCAGATCATTTTGTCCATTCCGAGAACGTTGGTTCTCATATCAGAGAACACAAATGACCACATTTAAGCACACACAGTACGTAATGCTTCATGTGTTTAGAATCTACGAGAGGCTTGTGGAAACGCCGTCTATGGACGTTCCTGCCGGGACAACTGTGTGGTTAGGACAAAGAAATAATGCTCATGGATTCTTCAAGGTTAGTAGGTCTTTGAACGTTGCACTGATATGTTATTGTTACGTCTCATGTTCATACATGATGGCTGTGGCTGAACACGGCTATCCTTTCAGAGGAACCTCTGTTCTGCTCATCAGGGGCTGTAATTGAGTCAAACTGACGGTGATAATGAATGAAGAAAATTCTGCCAGAGCTGTGGTGAATAGTTATTAGTTTGATTCATCTGCCTGTACGTTTCATTCTTGTTCTCTCTCTTTCTCTTTAGGGCGTGATGCAGGATGTTCAGTTGCTGCTAATGCCTCAGGGGTACATTTCTCAATGTCCAGACCTCAACCGTAGTGAGTGCCATTCATCAGCCAAGAACACGCTCATATATCAGACATCTTATTAATGTTGGATTAAAGTGTCTCCTAGACGGTTATGAATTAAAATGAATACGAATTCGTTCTAAATGTTCATTAAGCGATCCTCTCGGTGATTTTCTTTCCATTTCAGCTTGTCCCACTTGCAATGATTTTCACGGTCTGGTGCAGAAGATCATGGAACTTCAGGATATTTTGGCCAAAACGTCTGGAAAGGTAACAGTTTATGTTGTACTGAGCACTGAAGGGAAGGCATGTGAGACTGTAAGCTGTGTATGGCATTATGGCATTATGGCAAACTTAACAGATTTTATTGTTTTGTTGTACTTGTTAAACTCAAGGTTGCAGATATGTTGCAAACACAGCAAACAGAAGGTGAATCTAGTGCATTTAATGCATGTAAATAAAAGAAAGCCCATTTATTGAGACACATTGCGAGTCTCACAGAAAGGTTTTAACTCCTGACTGGTCACATGTTTAGACAGCAATGGTAAAGTAGTGTTTGTTTACTTGCTGTTTGTTAATAAAGTGCAGCAACCAGTCGTGTTTGTTTATATGAGCTTGAGCTGTTTATGTTATTGGACGCTAGTCATTGGCCTTGTTGGCCAATTATCAGCTTTAGACTTAATATATGCGCATACAGTGAACAAAATCAATTCGGGTATTAATCAGAATTATTTATACTGCAATTAATCTTCAGCTAATACTTCAGAGCTGTGACAGGCTTAACTGTAATTACAATTTGTAATTTCATTTTTATGTATAATTTTACCTATTATGACCGAAATCGTTAGAAGTGTAATTTTAGACAATTCATGCAAAAGCTTTATCATCAAATCTGTGATCTTGTTTCTTTCCATGCTGTCATAAACTCCCCTCCTCTCTTCTCCTCTCCCATCCTCTCCTCACCTTTCCTCTCCTCCTTACCTCTCCTCTTCACCCTCTCCTCTACCTCTCTCTTTACCTTGCTTCTTCACTCTTCTCTTCTCACCTCTTTTTTTCCTTCCGTCCCCTCTCCTCACCTCTCACCACCTCTCCTCTCTTCTCTCCCTACGTCTCTCTTTACCTCTCCTCTTCACCCTCTCCTCTCCTCTCTTCACTTCTATCCCTCTCTACTCTCCTCTCCTCTTCTCTGTGTGTGTGCTGGCTATAGCTTGCGAGAGCGGAGGAGAGGATGAGGGCTCTAGATGGCTGTTATTGTGAGAGGACCTGCTCTCTGAATGGAGAGATCTATAGAGACGAGGAGGTCTGGATAGATGGGTGCAAGAACTGCACGTGTTTGGTAAGATTTTCTTGAGTTCTGTGTAGAATCCGTAACTGCTGTGTGCTAAGAAACGTTTTAGGCCAGCAAGCTAAATGAGACAGGAGCGTCATTGGTGCACTTAACACACAGCTCTGCTGTGCCTTGTTTGAGCTAACGGAGGTGTGTTTGGTTCCCCTTTGTCTTATAGAATGGGACTGTTGAATGTGAGAGCATCTTCTGCCCGGCACCTCAGTGCCCTCCGAACACTGCACCAGCCTACATCCCTGGAGCCTGCTGTAAAGAGTGCCAGTGTGAGTAAACGCTCACACACAGACACATGCATGCTAACTTTTTGCTCATCCAGCAAATAGTTTGTTGGTTATCCAGAACGAGAGCGCAGGAGATGATACATATATGTGTCTGTATTAAAAATAGCAGTGCAGTATATGTACAATAAATCGGGTGTTTTAAAAATATTTGACAGTGCAATTTAAATATTTAAATGCATACAGTACACTGACATAGTAGTGTAAATACAGATTAATAATATGCAATACTGTTGATTTTTTAATATACACGTGCCAAAAATATATGTAAATATGTTTGATTTGCATATGGGTTTTGTCAGTTATATGTGTATATTGTTATCTGTCGGCATCTAAAATACTCAGAAGGGAAAAAAGCAGACCATTTATCATGACGTCACTGTGTATATGAAGCTTAACATTTCTGCACCCGCAACTTAAAACACCTTCCCGCGTTCCTGGCACTGAACGACAGCATTTTTTGATAATCTGTAGCATTGAAGTAGTTCAGTCAGCACCATAAAGGTTTTGAATTCCCATCCTTGCCCTATGGATCCTGTTGAACACTCGTCTCTGTATTTTGTTCAGAAATTCTACTTTTCATTCTTGTAGTGAAGTGGAAGCTCATACTAGATCAAGTACCTTTGGTCTTGGTAACAATGTATAATAAAGCTTTATAATAAAGATTTACAGATTGTGCTTGGACATTGGTCAGACTGCCTGACTTAGCCAACCCCCATGTGAATGTGAATATATTTTTAATAAATGTTTTATATCTAGTTAGCTTAGTCCTTAGTACTTTCTGAGTTTCTGAGTCCCCCAGCCTCTTTGTGTTTCTCTGTATTCTGCATAATCTGTCTAATCAAAACCCAAGGCCAGTCACAAACCTTGTTTTAAAAACAGTCGGACGGTACCCTCGTGTTACAAGGCTATCCTGGCAACAAATGGGAATGCCCCCACAACCCCAGCCGCCCACTCATGCAAATACGGACACACACACACACACACACAAATTCACTTGTATCATAAATAATTCAAGGCTGATTGCGAGCTGAGCAGTGGCATGTTTCAGTAAGCAGGGCTAATGGCTGTTTGACTAATGACTAAATCTGTTATTTAACTGGAGTGCTAACTAATCTAGTATGCTGATCAGATGTTTCTGTCTCTGCCTGAATCTCTCTCTCTCTCTCTTTTTCTCTCGCTCGCTCACTCTCTCCCTAGCGGTGTGTCTTTTCAGGGGGAGGGTTTATGTGGAAGGTGATCGTAAGAGCGTGCGTGACTCTACAGGGACCTGCCTGCTTTTTGAGTGCAGGGTAAGCAGAAGGCAATTGAAGTGATTGTGTCATATCACATTGAGTTGGGAGGATTTACCTCAGGGTCCTGATTTGAGAGGAGTGTTTTAAACAGTATAACATCACAGTGACTATCTGTTGTTGCGTCATTTTTCAGCCACCCTATAATCCAGTCGTCATCACTTAGTTTCCTGCTGTTGTCCAGATATTATTTGGGAGGTGGATAGCAGTGAGCACTGGGGTCAGAAAGTACCTGAA